>NW_009912419.1:11972-16385 GCF_000696875.1 Nestor notabilis
CAGCCAGCTCATGAGTGGTTCAGCTCCAGGCAGCACCTTGATGACAGCACATATTGGGGGGGTGAAGAGAAGCGATGGTGACAGCCGTGGTCCCTGAAGCCCTTGCAGTGCTGAGCCTGACAGAGGTGGGGTGGGGGATGTGGAATACCCCCATGTCCAACAAAGGCACCACTGAGCTGGGGCTGCTTTTCCCATGCTGTCTGCAGGATGCTGCCAAGTTTGTGACTTGCTGGAGAGATGCCTGCTTAGTGTTTGTGAAATCAAATGTGACAGGAAAGTCTGCTTCTGAGGACAGTACAAGCAGCAGCATGGGACACTGAGTGAAAGAGGGAAAACATCTTCCTCAGCTTTGATTCCACTGCAGGATGGGGCATTTTTCCTGAAACAGCATGAAGAAGGCAGGAAGGTAATTCTTGAGCTCTATGGTGTGATGAGGTGCCAAGCTGTCCTCTGCTTGCCTCCTCTACATAAAAATGCATCACTGAATTCAACTATAAGGCAAATGTAGAGCTTGTCAAAAGACATAACGTGTCTGTTGCATGTACCGAGCATTTTTTGATACCTGACAGGAGCAGCATTCTGAGAGGCTTTGAAACTATCAGTCCGTTTTTGATCAAGAGCTCCAGAGCACAGGCAACATCCTCCTTGCTATGGGGTTCTCAAGGCAAAGATGCCACCAGGGTTCTATCTGTGCAGGTTAACACCACTGTGTATTGCTGGAAGGTGCAGCACCTAGTCACCAAATGCTCAGACCTGGTCTCAGTGAGCCTTTACTTGTCTCTTTCCAGTGCAAGCCAAGCAGTGATGTCAAAGGGGAGCCAGAGGAGAGCGGTAGCAGCTCTGTAGAGAAAACCATAATCTCTGCTGTGCACAAGTAAAGCACCAGCCTCTGCTCAAACCCTGGTGCTCAGGGCATCTGCTGTGAGCAACCAGGGGTGGCTTTTTATGTTCTGCTGCTCTTACACTGGCACGGCCAGCTCCGTATGGAGAAGTTCCTGTTATGATGCTGGGAGCAGAGCAGCACTGGGGAGCCTGGTGTGTGATTGGAGTTGGCGTAGGGTCAGTGTGACTTGGTGATGTGCCAGATCCTGTCCAGCATCTGCAGAGCCTGCTGCAGTCTCCCACACTTGCCCTGGATGCTGTTTGGTGTCTTTGTTTCAGTCTCCTTGATTGTTGTGGTTGCTGTGGTTATTTTTGGCTGCTGTCTCATTGTTTCACATGTCGCTAGACTAGCATTGTATTAGTCAATATTCAAACCACTTCCAGATTGTTTAGTTTCTTCTCACTCTGAGAATTTCCTCTCCCTCTAGATGCAGACATTTCTGAGATGTTTCATCCCTCAACATACAGACACCCCAACAAGTCACTTGGCATTTTGTCTTTGTGTTCAGCCCCTTACCCCACCCCATGTAAAACAACACATCGTCTGCCTATCTTCAGCTGCCCCAGGACATTGCTGGTCATCTGTGGGTTTCGTGTGGGGTTGATGACACACAGTGGATTCTGGCTCTTATTTAGTCTGAATATCTTGGTTTATTTCCTTTTTCTTCTGGAATATTTTCCTCCTGTTCCCATGACTATATATCACTGTGTGGGGTCAAGAACCAGGAGCTGGAAGGAGCTTATAAAAGGCAAAATCAAAGAAAGAAAGATTTTCCTTTCTTTTCTCTTTCACTGACTGAAGGCTTTGGCCACAGTTTCCTCATCTGCTGCAATTTGTGACACCCATGTCCTTTTTCTACGTAAACAGCAGAGAAATTTTGCTTTACAAATGAAGAATGACATGCTGGACTCCTCCCAGCCCATTCCACCTTGGGGTAGGGAAGAAACCTCCCACTGATGCTCTCACCACGTTGAGCTGTGATACAGGCATGAATCGTCAGCAGCATTACTGCATTTGAGCACGACATGTTCACACTCCCTTGCATACGTATGCAACGCCAGAAGCCTTTTAATTAAAACTGCAGATGTATATGCACACGAGGCAGAATCCAACCAACACACCTAACCTATACTTCAGGTGGAAGAGTATGTACTGGAACCAGAGTGTAGTCTTATCAACTCTCCCCTGACCTGCTTGGCCATCTGGGACTGCTAAGAGGAACCTCCTTGCTACCCCAGGTTGTGCTGGTGCACATCACCAGAGCTGATGAAGTGACTGGCAGCCTCCTAATGTGATCTGAATACAGTCTGGAGACCTGCATTGCCCAAGGCTCCCTATCCCCAGGTGTGTGCAAACACTCCCAGCATTGTGCTCTGTGCAAAAATCCAGTTCCCACGGGTATTCTGAGTAATAATTTAGCAGAAAACAGAACAGGGAGGATCTAAGCTCACCCCAGCATTTGGGGAGGTTGAGGGAGTAGTACCAGTGTACGCCCCATCCACAAGAACATGGACAATAGCCCCACTCTGCTCCTCCCCTGAAACCAGGTCACCTGGCAGCTGAGGAATGCAAAACTCGGCCTGTGTGGATCTGACAGTGTGGAGGATCTCTAGGGCTCCAGCCACAGTGGGGCAAATGGCTATTCTTATCTCTGTGTTTGAGTCTACTGATTTTCTGCTGCCTGTGATGAGTGCTGCTCTCTAGGGTCTACTGAAACGCCCACAGCTTCAGGAGCAAAAGGAAAAATTAATAAAAAGTGGCTGTAGGCCAAGGCATTAATGATTCTCATTCATCTTTAGGACTGGATTAAGGCTGAAACTGAACAAATATGATGTGACATTGCCCTTTTGATGATGGATGCTGTGGAAGACCAGCAATGCTGTCACTGGGGGACCAGGCTCCCCCAACCATAGTGAGGGCTGTTGCATTATCACTATAAAAGATTAAACCCCCCTAAAGATTAAGTGCAAAACGTGCTCATGAGATAGCAGGGTCTTCTAGTTCTCGAGAGGCACACGTGGCATCTGGCAGCACTTTTATCTTGGTGTAGCAGAGGGCACAGTAGGAGTGGCTGCCAAAAGTTATTCCCACATGGGCATGTTGGGGACATCCTGAAAGCCAGAGCGGTAGGTGCTGGTGGGACTCTTACCAGCAACTGGATCAGAGCAAGGAACACAACGTGTGGGGTAAGATGCTTCTGTGCATCTGGAGAGGAATAGCATCATGGTCCTAAGGACTTCTGGCAGAGTTTATCTGTGTAGGTCTCAAGTAGTAGTCACTTAATTGCTGCTCCTGAAATAGCTGATGGTTAGCTGCCAATTCATGAAGTGTCTCAGCTAGCACAAGTGTTTCTAGCTACAGGGTTTTTGCCTCCATGCACAGCTGTGAACTGACTCTGTTTTGTGCAGAAAGGTAATATAGTCCCAGGGGAAGGTTTTATCTAATGATGCTGCTGAGAAAGTGTTCTCATAAAATCGTAGATAATGATGAGCAAAACTGAGTGTGCAGGAAACTTACATTTAAGACCAAGAAGGGTAACTGAGAGTTATGGAAGTATTCTAGGAAATGTCCCAAATACTGAATTCTCACAGCTGTTTAACAGGATGCTGTGGCCAAAACCACACAGAGTCAGAAGAGCCCTGAAAGACAATGTGTACTAAACAGGAGGAGAATGGAATTGATGATAATAAATGTATACTCAGGAGATACATGCACTTGTGAAGAAGACCAGAAAACCCAATGAAAAATCCATGGGGGAAAGGTAGAATGAGTCATTAAAATAGTGAATCTTGGTAAATTCACTGCAGTGTTAGGAAGTTACCACTTTGAATTGGTTGTGTGCCACATTTCCCTTGTGAAATTGGGTTTGGCTTCGTGTGCTACAATAAAGAACCTTTTAGATCAGACAACATCTTCTCTCCCTGTAGGTATTTACTGGCCACACATTTTGCCTTGGTATTTGCTTTGTAAAACGGATAGTTTGAGATTCCCCAGGCTTCCTGCACGTCTCATCAGAAGCATTTTTTTCAAGAACTCAAATCCAAACGGATGTTACTGCAGCTCTTGGCTTAATGCAGGATTGCCCTTGTTCAGGTGGAATCAGTGGTTGCTGTGTGTTGTAAAGGGTAAAAAAGGACTCATGACCACTTTCCTGAGCTTTCCCAAAACTTTCCTCAGCTTTTACCAAATTCGGTGGTTTTGATGGCCCCTGGAGAGAGCAGAGCATCATTCCCGGGGGAGACAACTGCCACCCAGGTACTGTGCCTGAGCCCACGTCTAGTTTCCCTTCATGGTCAATGGGCAGGGTATGATTCCTCAAAGAGTGATTCCCCTCCTGTGGAAGGTTCTGTCTCCCTGGGAAGGTCAGATGAAGAAGATGCCTAAGCAGTTTGTAGGTGTTTCCGTTGCTCTTTGTCACTAGTTGAGCAGAGGGAGATGCATCAGAGCCGGGTGTGTAAATACACGGTCCAGCACCGCGCACAAAATGATGTCATTTCTACTGTGATACTTCTGCTCAGTATTTCCTGCTG
>NW_009912419.1:16416-26753 GCF_000696875.1 Nestor notabilis
GTCTGCCTGTGAGCTGCAGCACGACGGCAGCTGCTGCTGGAGATAAGATTGCTGCTGTGTCCATTTAAGCTTTCTCAGTGTTTCCAGGGTACAGGCCTTCAGAGTCTTTGGTCACGCTTTATCAGTGACTCAGATGGCTCTGTTTAACCAAACTCTCCTTATTACATTTGCCACTGTCACAGGTTTGGGGTTTTTTTTCCCCTATTTGTGAAAATTATCATCCTCTTTTCTTCCTGATTTTTTTATTTTCCTTGTTCTAAAAATGTAAAATAGAGCTGGGGTGAGAACTGGTCAGTTTCCAAAGAGAGAGAGAGAAATCTGAAGTCCATACGTCTCCCATCAGATTGTTCAGTACCTTTACAAGTTGAGCAAGTTATTGCCTTCTCAGACTTAGTCCTGTTTAAACATCCCCCAACAATATCAATTAGTATTACTAAGTGCCCCAGTGTTTGCATCCTGCACCATTCCTTCTGATACTTTGCTATCAGTGACAGACTGGAGAAGAACAGTCATGAACAGCCAGAGTAATTTAGGTTGGAAGTACCCCTAGAAGCCTCTGGTCGAAGCTCTCACTCAAAAGCATGACAACCTTAAAGCAGACACTACATCCAAGGTCATGTTTTATATTGGCCTATTCATCTCAATCTTGAATATATGTACTTTATTTTTAATACTAATGTGTTCAGGTTCTGTTGCCAAGCACTGGGGTTAATTCTGGCTATGCCAGGAGTTTAAAGGGCCTTCTGCTAGAAGACTTCTCGTGGATGCTTTCTCTGGACATACTTGTTTGTAGAAGATGTTGCTGTATGTCTCCTTCTTCTCCTTAGATTAGATCGAGCCTCTTTCGTCTCCTGCAGTAAATTATGTCAGCTGGGGAGGTACTGGGGACTTCCAGGGCTGCCTCTGGGAGAGCTTTGAGTACCTCCATGGATGGAGGTGCCACAGGTTCTCTGGGACCCTGTGCCAGTGTTTGACCACTCTCACAGGGATGGGGCAGAGTCCTAATATCTACTTGGAAGTTTTCTTCTTGTAGCTTTTGCTTTTTCTATCTTTTGCTTCTTTCATTGTGTGCCTCTGTCTTCTCTACACCCTCCTGTTTGGCAGCTGCAGGCAGCAAAAGGTCTTTGCCTTCTCTTCTACAGGCCAAGTGAACCCAGTTCCTTTAGTGTCTCCTTGTATGTCCACACGGTCGTTGTAGTGGCATCTGTGGGACTCAGCCCAGTGTGCGTCTTTCTTGTGATGGGCAGTCCCAAACTAGACACTGCACTCGAGACGTGGCCCCGCAAGAGCCAAACAGAGAGGAAGGATCACCTCTCTCAAGCTGCTGGCTGCACTCTTGCTGACACAGCCCAGCCTGTGGCTGGCCGCCTTAGCCAGAAGGGCACCCTGCTGACCTCCGTTCACCTCTTCATCCTCCAGGACTCCCCAAGTCATCTTCTGTGAAGCTGCTTTGTAGCCACCATCCCTAACCTGTGCTGATGACACAAGAGCATTTTTGCTGAGGCTGCTGTCTACCCCTTCCTCCAGCCTTTCAGGGTCCCCCTGAATTGCAGCCGTGCCCTCCAGTGTATCAGCCGTTCTGAAGAAGAGAGGAAGGAAAGGGAAGAGCAGCCCCTCTGCCCACCTGACTGTGGAGGTACCTCTCCATTCCCCATCCCATGGATGGGGCTGTGGAGCTTTCTGAGCAAATCGGTCTCTCTGCGAGCCAGAGCTACCCCTTCCCACTGGCACAAGGCTCTCCAGCCCTGGTGTGTGTCTGCCCTGGGATGAAGCCAGCCACGAAGTGGTGCCGGGTTAACCATTAACTCCCCATTCCCAGGCTTGCTGGCACAGGGCTTTGTTTTCAGGGCACGGCGGAGCTGCTCGGTTTGGCCTTCCCGGTGACGCCCTGGTGATGTTGTGGCATATGGGCAACACAAGGGAGGGTGGCCCAGGAGCGGGGAGTGGTGGTGGTGGTGGGGAGGGAGGGGACGGGCACGTGGCCAAGGGACCAGGCAAATAGGTTGTCACCCTGCCGAGGGAGGGAGACCCTTCAGGAGGGGTGGCGGGGCGCCCGCTGGCAGCCGGCACCGTCTCCTCCCCACGTCCTGCTCCTTGCTTCTTGGCACTATGAGATGGGAAACTAAGTGTTTCCTCTGCAGAGAGCTCCACGGAAGTGCTGTTTCCTCCTTCCCCTCAAGTTTGTTGTAGTCCTTGCATACACTGGGACATGCCTCAGGCCCAGGACAATGCTAATTCTGCGTGCCAAAGAGGGACTCCCAGCAGCCATTCTGCCATCCCTGGAGACATCCAGGGTCAGGCTGGATGTGGTTCTGAGCAACCTGATCTAAATGAAGACATCCCTGCTCATTGCAGGAGGGTTGGACTGGATAGCCTTTGTAGGTACCTTCCAACACAAACCATTCCATGACTGTGGTCCACTCAGGTCTCCCTCCCAGATGCTCCCTGCCAAGCACAGAGGGGCTTTTTCCTCCATGGAGTGTGTCAGAGCGTGCCTGGGTGTTATGGTCACTGCTCACTGACAGTGGCAGCAAGGAGGGCTGGGGTGGCCATCCCCTGGGCAAGTGTGTGGCAGCCAAGGGTGACAACAGCTTTTAAAACAGGAGGGAGAACCTTGAACCTCCACTGGCACCGGTACGTGTGAGGACAACCCAGGCAAAGAGCTTTGCTGAGCAGCCTGTGCTGCAGGAGGAATGTCGGCAGCAATGAGCAGTGCCCACTGGCATGGCTGTGAGCTAGGGGTGAGGGGGCTTGCCCCCACCCCAGTGGCCACCAAATGGAGGGGGGGGTTGCATTTTCTATTTGCCAGGTCTTGTTCATGGTTGCTGAGGCGTCTTCAGGAGACAGTGCTGAATGGAGAGGTGTCTGCTGCACAGGCTGGCTGCGTGCAGGGACCTGCGTCGTGCCCATGCATCAGCTTCCACAGCCCAAGACCTGCATGTGCTGCCTGTTGAGCGCTGGGTGAGGGTCTGCTGTTTGCTGTGCACACGCTGCCTGTGCAGGCCAGCAGTGGAGGCCACTTCCTTCCCTCGGTGACTGGGAGCAGGCTATTTTTGGAAACCCTGTATAAGCAAACTAAATGGACTGTGGCTCTTTTATGCAGTTTCTTTTCCCCTAATTTAGCGCTCAGGAATGTATTTAATTAAAAAGTTATTTATAGAAACATTTATAGTTAACTTACCCAGTAAGAACATTTATATTCTGAGCTCTTACCGTGATTTTCAATATGTTTTTCCTTCAGGGTGAGATTGCCTCTGTTCAAAGAAACGGGAACTCACCAGGAATATACAAGGTGTTCAAGACCACGCCATTCACTCAGACAAAGCAAAGCTTTCACCTAAAAGGAATAAGAAAGAAACATGGCAGAATTCACGGGTTACAAGGAAACCTCGAATCGGCACCTGCGATTCAAACTGCAGAGTCTTAGTCGCCGCCTCGATGAACTGGAGGAAGCAACCAAAAATCTGCAGAAAGCAGAGGATGAGCTGCTTGACCTCCAGGACAAAGTTATCCAGGCAGAAGGCAGCAACTCCAGCATGCTGGCTGATGTGGAAGCCTTGCGGAAAAGAGTGCTGAAGATTGAAGGTAAGGATGAAGAAATTAGGAAGGCTGAAGAGCTTTGCCGGTTAATGAAAGAAAAACTTGAGGAGGAAGAGAGCCTCACCCGAGAGTTGAAGTCAGAAATCGAGCACCTGCAGAGGAGAATGGCAGAGCTGGAGAAGCTGGAGGAGGCCTTTGGCAGGAGCAAGAATGACTGTACACAGCTGTGTCTTAGCCTCAATGAGGAAAAGAACTTGACCAAAAAGATATCAACGGAACTAGAAGTGCTTCGAGTAAAAGTGAAAGAACTGGAAGCATCTGAGGACAGGCTGGATAAGACCGAGCAGAGTTTAACGGGCGAGTTAGAAAAACTGAAATCCTTGGCGCTGAGCTTTATCACGGAGAGAAAACACTTCAATGAAAGAGAAAAGCAGAATGAAAAAATCATCCAGGAGCTAACACAGAAACTAGAACAAAACAATAAACTAAATAGGGCAGATCAAACTAGGAATGCATCCAACTTGCTAGAAAGGTCATCAAATAATCTTCTAGACAGAAATGATTTGAGAATTGAAGATGACTTGACTTCTGCGTTGCCCTCTAAGGAGACCAGGAGGAAGGGAAGTGTGGATTACCTGAAACATGTAGAAAATGAAACCAGGAATAAGTCGGAAAACCAAAAGAATAAAAATCAGGAAGACAACAAAGTGAAAGATCTCACCCAAGAAATCGAGAAACTTAAAACTCAGATAAAACGATTTGAATCTTTAGAAGAGGAACTTAAAAAAATGAGAGCCAAAAATAATGACCTCCAGGACAGTTACTTGAGTGAACAGAATAAAAACAAACTCTTAGCGGGTCAGCTGGAAGAAATAAAAATGCAAATAAAGAAACAGAAGGACCTGGAGAATGGAGAGGTTGAAAATGAAGAGACAAGCTTTGCTAGCAGGGGGAAACATGACAGACCTAAATACAGGGGTGTCATAGCTGACTTGACAGCCGCCAAGCACAAGCCGAGGGAGCTCTCACCGCAGCAGCGCCGGGAAAGAGCAAGGAACAGAGATTTCTCTGTCAGCAACGACAGCTATAGCCACGGTGGTAAGCAGGTGCCCAGTCCAAGCTTAACAAACAGGAAAGCAGGAAAAGCATCAGGTGCATCTCTCCTTTCAGACGCTGCCATGACAGATACAAAAAGACTGGAAGAGAAATCTTCAGTTTCCACTTTTTCTTCTGTTCAGAGGGAAGGCTGCGTCCCCCAGAACGAGGGGAAGAGATCAAAAGAGCAGCCGTCTGTCCTGAGCCGATATCCCCCTGCTGCACAGGAGCAGAAATCTTGGAAAGCACCTTCCAAGCCTGTTGGTGACACAGGCCTGAGATCCAAAGCTGAGAAGCCATCTCAGGTGCTCCGTGGCAACGGAGCTGACGCACGGGATGAGAAGTCAAACAAAGGAGAATCAGTGGCTGCTTTGGCCGAGAAGCTGAAAACAAGTCAGGCAGAAGTCAGTGACTGCTCGGGGGACACACTGCTCACCAGGGGTAACCACACTTCTTCCAATGGCACAGCTTCAGCATACAAGTACCAGCTCTCCTCCCATGTGTCAGCATCTGACTCTAAAGTAGAAGCAGTGAACGCTTCTGCTGCATCACACAGACAGCCTTCGGAGGGGAGGGCTAAAAGAGCCATCATCTCCCAGGAAAGAGACTTTGCAGACACATCACTGGAATGTGCGAAGCCTTCAACGCTAACAAAGCGTTCCCATCACTCCAGGAGTCAGGAGGACATGCTGCAGGTTGTCACGGCTCTCGACAAAGAGGACACGGAGCAGTCTTCGACTTCAGTGACGGATCGTGTAAATGCTGGTTTAAAAATGGACTCCAAAACCATCCAGAGTAACCAAGAAAAGCTTAATTCAGATGAAGAATCAGGGAGAAGCAAGAAACCAACCACTCAATCAGATTTTGAAACAAGAAGGAAAGTAAGTTCCAAGCAGTTCTCCAATTCCAGGGGAGTTTTTAGAGCATCGCTTTTTGAAAACGACAAACCCACTGTAAATGATGAAGACCCCACTAAGTGCATAAAACCATCCGATGCCAGCACGGGAGGACTGAAATCCAGAAGGTCGTTCAGCCCAAGAGAAGCTCTGAGATCAAAAGCTGTCATTAAACCTGCAATTGTTGAAAAGGATATGAAGGCAGTCATGGGAGGAACTGTTCCTGAGGCTGAGTCAGAAAAGCAAAAGTCCGTTTTTAAAACAGTAACTAATAAAATGACAAGCAGCATCACAATCTTCCCCTCTGAGCCAACAGCTCCAAGAACCAGTGCAGATTCAGCAGCAAAGGAAAGACATGTTACCACCAGCAACATCAGAGTTGCTCCAAATGAACCGTCAGCAGTAACAAACAATCTCCCCACGCCAGTCGAGATATCAATTAGTAAAAGTGCTCTGAAATCATCTGAGACAGACAGAACTGGAGAGACAGCGCCGAGAAGTAAAGCAGAAACAGTGGTCTCCAGAAGCAGCATTGTGATAAAGACTTCTGAGCTCACCGAGAAGAACAGTGAGCCACCTTCAGAGACAATCAGCTGGAAGAGCCACGGCTCTTCAGATGCAGTTTCATGCGAAACAAAACATGTCACTGTGAGAAGTTCCTGGAGGACAAGACAAGGCTTACATTCCCTGGAGAGAAGTGCAGCTTCCAGCACTACAAACAGGTGTATGTCCTCAGTGGACCTCTCGGAAACGGAAGGAAACAATGCAAGAACAAACTCCCTGGAGCAGACCTCAGCAAGGACCAGTGTCACGGCTGACTCCTGGAGCACCCCTGAACTGGGATCCCGAAGGACCAAAAGTAACCTAAGTGCATCTGAGCTGCTAACACGCAGGAGCTGTGCAAGTGATCCTCCAGCAGCTTCTGCTTGGCACCGGACCACCCTACCTGTAAGTATCCTGTGCCAAACCCTCTTGTCTGTCACCAGTTGATGAGGTTTTCCAAGCTGCCTGTTAGTTGTAGGGTGCCTGATTTGAAATTCTTGCAGCTTATTTCCTGAAGTGCTTCCATCTTCCAGCTTCTGGTACCTTCAGTGGAATATCTCAGTGTGAAGTACCTGATTTAGACTTCTTGAAGTTAGATCCATCTGTTTGGGTCTTGTAATGCCATATGAGTAACTGTATAGTAGCATTTGGTCTTGCCCGAAAACATAGCTACATGCAGGACATGGTGTGCTTTTCAGAGTGGCTTTGTGTGGCACTTTCAACTTGAAGTAGTAATGAAAGGATTATGGAAAAGAGCAGGTTTTAATAGGGTTGTGCCTCAGGCAGAGCTGTGGCTGTAACAACAGCTGTAGACATACAGCTCCTTTTGGTAAGAGCTGCATGGTTTCTTCATGTGAAACCAGACTCTGGTCTGGAAATGCTTCCGAGGCATCTCCTAAATAGATGAGTGCTGGCTGGTTACACAGGGCTGCTCCCTCCCTGGTCTGTGTCAACGTGCCACCTGAAAAGGAGCAGGAGGCTGTGCTCTTTTCCTGTTCCTTTGGCTGGTACCAGTGAGGGGAGTCCCTCAGAGCAGGGCTGACACACACAGATGGTTGGAGCTGTACTTGCCACCGGAGCTGCAGACTCAGGCTTATTTCAAGTGAGCTCATGGGCACCATTAAGGCCATTAAGCCACATGCCAGCTCCTGCTGCAGCTCCTGCCTCTGCTCTTCACTTAGAGCTGCTCTAAGCAGCTGCTGCTGTTGCCAGTCTGCAGGAGGAGCCCAGCTAAACCATCTGAAAGGGCTGGTGATAGAGGGGCCAGATTCATAACTCAGTGACTGGCATTGACAAAGAAGAGGTGGTGGAGATGTGAAAGAAGTTTTACATTTGCCAAGCTTCTCTTCCACTTCTTTGGCAATGAGAAGCCCAGGATTTGCTCCATTGCTTTGCTTTGTACAGAGTCTGTTGCCAGGGGTGTTACAAAGTGCAGGTTGGCCTTCCAGCTACATTTGGACGCAGAACACATCATCTCTCTGGCCAGGGTCACTCGTGGTCCCAGGCAGTCTGTAATTCTTTCATGAATCCAGGCAGAACTGACATGACTGAGGTTGTCCTTTTGCTAACAACAGCTTTATGTGCTTGGGAAATGGGAGATCCATCCCTGGGTCTCCCTTTATGCCAGGAGTTTAAATTCCCAGCACCCACAGCATTGAGACTCAGAGGTCACCACTTGCAGCAGAGCTCATGTAGGGTCAGTCATGGAGCCTGACATGATGGGCACTCACATATTTCTTTCCCATCTTCCCCCTAGCAGCCCACCCAGGGCTGAGTGTAGCTCTGCAGTACGTTCTTCAGGTGCTCTTGAGGTAACTGTCATGTCCAATGTGCCTCCAACAGCAGCTGAGGGGAACCTGGCAGAGCAACCTCATCTCTGTGTGGTCATCCTGGCTATCAGGGTAAGCTGGCTTCCAGCCTTGCCCCGTCTGCAGTGACAAGCAGTCAGGAAGGTGACTGTGTGGTTCGTTCATGCAGGGCTGGAGCGTACTGAGTTGGGTATCTCTGTATCATCCTCTGAAATAAAGTCACCCTGACACCACGGTCACAAATTTGAATTCTTGGTCAGAAATTAAGTGGATTTTTAACTTGTAAATAAGCAGCATGAAGTTACCCTGAAAGATTGCAGATACACAGATAGACCAGATACAGCAAATCTTATGTATCTGGGCAGCTCAAAGGATTGCTTATGGCCTTGGAAAAAAACCCAAAGCATCTGCATTTGAAGAGTATCTTCAGGCTTACAACATGCCTCATATCACAAGCAGCTTGTTTCTGCTGGGATCTGTGTTTCAGTGGAAGATGTAGCTATTGCTGTGGCAGAAGGCTTGGCACTGATCTATGCTGACTTTGCACATTTGCCTTTCCTGTAAAGGCATCACTTGTCGCCTCTTCCCAGCTCCACTGTCCAAAGTCCGAGATTGCCTTAAGAACCCTACCTGGAAACTGTGCTGGTTCTGCCAAAATACACCTTCCTCTCCTCCGTGAAACACCATGTCTGATAGCAGGAGGTAGCAGCAGGTCCTAACAGCACCTGGGCTGCAGGCGCAGCAGCTCTTGGAGCGCTGCTTTGGGAGACCCAGAAGGCGGCAGTTGCGGACGGATGGATGCTGCAGCCTGGGGACCAGCGCCCTCTAGTGCCTGCAGCCGGGCTCTCCTTTCTCAGGAGGAACTGCAAGACCTCACGCTGCATAAATAAGCTAAACCCCTAAAGGTTGGCTTGTCTTCGAGTGAGGCTGTGCTTAACCTGCTGGGAAAGTCTCCCTGACAGTATCCAGCGATGTGCTGCCTCTTGCCCCTTCTCTCCTCTGCTTTAGGGACCAATACAAAGTGCATCCATCACCATTTCACCCTTGCTGACTCCACATAAGCATCTACTTAAGCAGCTCACCGCAGTCTTGCCATGGGCTTGTCAGTGGCCAGCTGATTGTTCTTTGGGGTGCCATGAAGCATCCCCAGGCTCTGGGGCAGTACCTGGAGGTCCTGGTCTGCATCAGCAACACATGGAGGGTGGCCACCCTGGTGGCCCCGGCTCAGCTCTTTACCTATGAAACTCTTTGAGACCAGTGTATCTGAGTTGATAGCCACAAAGTCATGATGCCTGACAGCTGAGATGGACTGACACTGTCACTTGCCCAGGGGCATGGAACTCGTATGTGTTCAACCAGTGACCTCACCTCTAAAGACAGCTGCTGTATCAGAAACACAGCAGTGCCTCAGCCCTTGCTAAGCTGTCAATCCATCAATCATAGACTCACAGGGTGGTTTGGGTTAGAAGGGGCCTTAAAGCTCCTCCAGTTCCAACCCCTGCCCCAGGCAGGGACACCTCCCACTAGAGCAGGTTGCTCCAAGCCCCTGTGTCCAACCTGGCCTTGAACACTGCCCGGGATGGGGCAGCCACAGCTTCTCTGGGCACCCTGTGCCAGCGCCTCAGCACCCTCACAGGGAAGAGCTTCTGCCTCAGAGCTCATCTCAGTCTCCCCTCTGGCAGGTTCAAGCCATTCCCCTTGTCCTGTCCCTACATCCCTTGTCCAAAGCCCCTCTCCAGGTTTCCTGGAGCCCCTTTAGGCACTGGAGCTGCTCTCAGGTCTCCCCTTCAGGAGCCTTCTCTTCTCCAGGCTGAACAAGCCCAACTCTCACCAACCAGACCCCTAAAGAGGCCGAAGTCTAATCTCTTGCAGTCAGGGTAGTGACTTTGCTGCACACCCTTCTTGCTGCCCTAAGAATCCCAAACTCCACCATTTCATGGTCACTCCAGTCAAGGCTGCCCTCCAGCTTCACACTCCCCACCAGCCCCTCCCCGCTGGTGAGGACAAGGTCCAGCATAGCCCTTCTCCCTGATGGTTCCTCTCTTGCTTGGAGAACAAAGTTATCATCAGCAATTCCAGCAACCTCGCTGGCCCCTCATGGTTACCTCTGGCCCATGGTTGGTTGGAAGTCCCTGTGGGACTGTCCCTGTGTTGTGCCTATTCACCAAGGTGTTACTGCTGCTCACATCTCACTTCTGTTGTAGGGGCTGGGTCACAAGGAGAGGGGTCGGGTGCAGCGTTTGCTGGATGTCACCCACAACAGGGCCAGCTCAGGGTGGATGTTTGCCCAACCAGCCCCACCAGCTGCCTCAGCTTCCCTCTGAGAGCGCACCAAAGCCTGGTGTCCATCTCAGAGATGCTTTTGTGCCAGCCACCTCTCCCTTCCCTGCTGTCCCATTTGCCACAGGACTAAATCTGCTCTGCCACTGCCCACATCCCCCTCACGGGGCCGTGT
>NW_009912419.1:26784-35606 GCF_000696875.1 Nestor notabilis
GATGCATAAGGGCTTCAGGGGGGCAGGCCAGCCATTGGGCTTTGCCCAGTTCACCAGTGTAATGATTTGTTCTGGGCCCCCAACCAGCCGTAAGGCAGACTGCAGGCATCTGAATCCCAGGGGATGATCCCATAAATCTCTGGATGGACACTGAGGAAAACATTAGTGAGTTTAAAAGTGCCATTTAGATGCCTCTAGCAGGAAAACTGTGCAGATGATAACTGATAATTCCCACATCACGTCCTCACTGACAAAGAAATGGGAGATTCAGGTTGCTGACCACCCTTCACTCATGGTAGTTAAAACTCAGAGTTAATAGTTACAAGAAACTCCTTCAGTCACTAAACCGTGGAGTTTTTTGCTGATAGTGCCTCATGGACACAAGCACTGAGCCATGCACACTGAACACAGGGTTGTGCGCAGGGCACTGAGCTCACCAGAATACTCTGCATCTAGAACTTGGGTTAAAATCACTGAGAGTTTAGTAAGAACTGAGTTTAATAAGAGTTTAAAAAGAACTAGCACATAAGTGAGGACATGGCAGAGCTGGGCTGGTGCCTCCAGTCCCTCCCTGCCAAAGGGACTCAAGGCAGCACCTCGCACTGATAGCCCTGCACCAGGAACCCAATTCTGTTCCTCTTCCCTGAGTTCCAACCCTTTTTATTGTCCTTCACACAGGATGAAAGCAAAGATTTTGTGCCCAGTTCCAGAAGAAAACAATACGGCTCCTCTGAGTATCTCTCACAGGTTGACACAGCAGGGAAGAGGCCAGCCACCAAGATGGAGCTGCAGGACCCTGAATCCAGCCCCCCTGCACCACTGAGCCTCCAGGGAGAGGAGCAGGTATGTGAGTTGAAGGACCATCCAGAACAGAGAGTTACAAGGCAAGAAGCCAATATCTGAACTGACCTCCCCATAACATAGCTTAGAGAACTTCTCCAAAATGAACGTAAGCCTTTTAGGGGAAATCCAGTCTGAAATCAGCACTGCTGAGAGGTGGGGTGTCTCCTGCATTGCCTCCATCAATTATTCTGCTCATTCCCTGTAACGTTAGAAATTACTACCTTATTTTTTTGTTCTAAACTTGTTTCAGCTAGTTTTATGGCTACAAATAGTCTCTAGGGAATAAGAGGCACTGCTTCTAGTCATCCTCTGGCACAGACTGGACAATCAGGGATGGGAAAAGCAACCCATTTGGAGAGAGAAAACCAGAGTCCCTGACTTAGCTGCTTCAGCTGGCTGCTGTACCACTAGTGTGCTTGGCTGCTGCTACATACCTGCTGCTCTGCCTCCTGAGACACATCTTTCTGGAGACATGAAGAAGTGGAAAATGGGCCACATTATAGTGACTGTGACTTATTGCCTGAAAAAAGCTCCCTTCAGAAGAGGCAGGGATCTAGGCCTTTCATTCCTAGGCGCGCAGCCATGCTTCTGTCTGTACAAAAGACTTTGTCTCCTGGAATTCCCTATGGGCCTGTGCAGCAGAGCGCATCTTTCCCTTTATGGATCAGCCACAGCAGGAAATACCTTAAGACCTCAAACCTGTTGTCAGTGTATCCTACTGGATGTGCACAGGAGTTGCTGAGTCTTGCTGTGGGAGCAGCAGAACTGCAGGGAGGCAGCCCTGCACAGTCACACCTCTGGGTGAAGCGACAGAAAACAAAGAGCCCAGAGGGATGTGATCCCAGCTGAGATTTGCAGACTGCCATTTAGAGACAGGTAATGTTTGCAGTAGAGAGCAGTGAACTTACACTGTCCTTGGTGGTAGCCAAGGAAACGGACCCCGTAGTGATGCTCTCTGTGGTCACTGGGAAGTGTTACCCAGATGCAGACTCCTGTATCTGAGGCTGTGCTGTGCTTTCTTTGTCTGCACAGACTGGGTCAACAACAAGTAAAAGCTGGGTTAAAGTCAGGTCCCCATAACATGCACACTGACAGTTTGAGCTTCTGTCTTTGCCCAGACCTGCACCAGCTGTAACGGGATCCTGAACACCTTGCACATGGAAGATGTGCTCTGACATTAGATCAGCTCCATCTCCTTTGTGTTGGCAGGTGTTGTGCCTCTTACTTGCCAGAACCACACACAGGGTGTGAAGTGGGTGCACTGTATGCTACAGCATTCAAAAAGCTAATAGGTCCTGCCTGGGCAGGGCAGGGCTGGGTCATTCTGCTTTGGGCTTACTGCACTGTAAACACTGGCAGAACCTGTATCTTCCAGCCTGATCCTGCCACTGCCCTTCCCTGCCCCACCACTGGGCTAGGACCCTGATGGGCTTTGGGATGGCTGCCTATGGGCTATCATGATACTCTTCCCCAGAGCAAAACTGCTGCCAGAGGCAGCTGCAGGTCCTGGCCAGTCTGTGATGCTGCAGGGTTGTGTCTTACAGGGTGCTTCCCGTGCCTGCCGGACAACATCCCGGAGATGAGCTGTATTCCCTTCCACCCAAAGAACACTCTGCACAGTGGAGCAAGAGGCAGGACAGTACCACGCTCATGGGCATCCCACCTATTTGTAGCCTCTGCACAGGCTTCAGCAAGCCTGAAACCAGTTTTCTAATGCGATTTGCAAGGTACAGGAGCTTTACCAGTGAATTCATTTCCTTCTTTGCTGAAGAGGCAGCTGCAGAGACTTTGCTCAGGGGACTCCCACTTCTCATCTCTGTACCTGCAATCTTACATCTTCTCCATAGGATGATAGGTCTGTCTCCACATGGAAGTCTTGACTGCACAGCCACTCTGAACGATGGTACTCCCTGGACAAGAGAGAACTTCTTAATCACTTGCATTTAGACAAGATCCTAGAAGTATCCCTGTGGCTACAGTCCTCCAGCCCATGGCAGCTGTCCTGCATGGCTCCACAGCCAAAAGCTTTCTGTTTCTAGGGAGAGTTTGCATTCTCCTAATACACCCTTGTTGGCTTGGGTTGTGGTCTCCTCAGTACCTGTGTTCCCAGCACCCTCTGTCACAAGACAGGAGGAAACCATTCCCCACTGGTTGCTTTACACATTAAGAGTGAAGGAGAGCAGAAAATATTGTTTAGAAGCAGTTTCTTCCCTATTGCTGTCAGTCCCTGCAACAAGCTTTGCATGACCTACTCATCACAAGCTGAGATCTTGCACCAAGAAGTCAACCACTGAGCCAAACCAGCATCAATTCGTGCAGCAGTGAAACCCCCTCCCCACTTGGACTGGGGTGCTTTTTTACCTGAAGCTTTATGTCTCTCGTGCTCTGCAGCCAACAGCTCTGCTGCCCTTTCTCAGCAGTTGTGCTCCAAGGGAAAAAAGAAACACAGACAAGCAGGATTCCTTGTTCCTTTCAAAAACAGGGTGGAGACAGTGGGATCAGAACCCAAGATGAGCCCCAGTGAGGCTATCTAGGCAGCTTCGGTCCGTGCACCTCCTCAGGACCACCCCATCTGCTGTGTCTGGGACTCAGGTATGGTCAGAGTCTGCTTCAAATAGAGGTACGTTACCCGGCCAGTGCCCACGGGCCACTGAGTGCAGATGATATTGCTGCTGGGGGGAGACACGGACCCCACAGCTCCAGGAGATGCTCAGGTGTTGGAGCAGCATCTGCCCTGAGCAAGGTGATTGCAGGTGGCTCACAGAGTCAGAGCTCTGCCGGTCCTTCCTTCGCATCCCACCGCCCCGCTGCAGGACGGGCTCATGGTTCTCCTGTCCTGTGCCCAACCACCACCAAGCTCCCCCAGTGCTGCCTGTTGGGAACAGCCACCCCTCTTTGCTGAGGGACAAGGACAACGCTGCAGAAGGGGAAAGGTCCCTTGTTTGGTTTGGAGGTGCTGCAGGAATAGCTGTGCCCCGGCAGCTCCCATGTGTGCCCCGCTCTCATTCCCACAGCTCACCTTCCAGCAGTGACACAGGCACATCTGTGCCACTTCTCCTCCCCGTCCCTTTGAATTATGCCTCAATTCTGAGAGGCAAATGAATTAAAAAACCTAGAGCTGGTTGGAAAATATCTATGAAAACATTTATATAGAAAGGAAAGTGTTTCAGTGACATGATTTTTCTTCCAATAAAGATAGCTTGGAGGAAGGGAAAAATTATTTTTGGAAAAAATAATTTGCAATTTTTAGGTGGTTTCCCAAATTTATATTTTTAACCCTTTAGTTTTTATTTCATGACATGTCCAAGTGTCAAATTAACAAGACAAAGAGATGATGCTATCTCCTACCATTTCATGTCATGGCAGTGCTTGTAGAGAAGGGGATAAATAGATCGTCACCTATAATGGGAAGGAATTTTCAACCCAAAATCCAAACTGAAAGGCAGTGAAGTTCTGAAGCTCAGTTCAGATTCCTGCACTGCCTCCCCCTGCCCCGTGTTTATGGGAAGTGACAAATCAGTGCAGATCTGGCAAACTGAAACCACAAGGGGTTGGCCTTTATTTTCCAACTAGCCTGTGGAATTGCGGTCTCCACCCTGAGCACCCTGCTCTGCTTCGAGGTTTCCGTATGGCAGGATCACCACCACCACCACACAAAAAGACATCACTGAGATCAATGGCTCAAACAGCATCAGCTGCCCTCAGCTTCTCATCAGCCCTGCAGACTTTGCAGAGAAACAGAACTGCAGCCTGCCCAGAAGTGCTACATCTCAGCAGTGCTCTCAGGACTGGCTTGTTACCCTCTGCCAGCCTCGAGATGCCACCTTCTGACTCCTTCATGTTAAAGAAAATATTTCCCTTCAAACTAAACGTGCTGTCTCAGGGCCTCTTCCACCCGTTGCATGGGAGATGCTGCTGCAAACCCCTTCCAAGCCAGTGGAGCTGCTCTGCAGCAAGTGGCCCAGCTGCCTCGTGCATCACCTGCTTGCTTAAGCTGGGAGGTCGCATCTTGGTGTGTACCTGCCTCTTCAGACATCACAGCAATCATTTACCTCCATTTACATTCCCAAACCTGCTGCTGAACAGCTCTCCGGCCATATAGCATATACCCAGTTAGTCACTGTGGAAGAGCTGCTGCTGAAGACCTGCTTGGCACTCGCAGACCCCCTGCCCCGTGTCACTGCTGCCCAGGACTTCCAGCTTAGTTCTACAACATCTGGACAACACACCTGCACTGAAGAGCAAGAGTTGCTTTGAGCAGTGACTCTGTGGCTTTTCTTCCAGTGACGAGCCCCATCCTGCTGCGGGACAGTGGTCCACATCCTGTGTGCCTGCACACATCCACCTGCCCTCTCCTCCTCAAGTTCGTGGATCTGGCTTAGCGTGGTGCTTCCAAAGCTCCTTCCAAGGGAAGCGGCCTCAGTTCTGTCCAGGAACACTCTGCATCTGTGACACGACACGCTGGGTTAACACAGCCTTCCCTGTACTGCACAGAACTCTGCTTCTCCAGCAGCTTTTCACCCCCACAGCTCATCCCAACACCACAATCCCCTGTCTAAAGTGCAAGGGAAAAACCACCAGCAGCAAGACCTGCTGGTTTTCCCCTTCTGTCAGCCAGGACCAGGTTTTTCCTTGCCCATGGGCAAGTGGAGGGCTTCCCACTGCTCTTGACTGGCTCAAGGCACGCAGCAGGAGCCCGGCTGCTGGCCCAGGCCTGGCACTGTGCTCTCCTCAGTTGCTGCTCACAGGTAATGTCTCTCCTTTCTTCAGCTGCATCAGTCAGTGGGTCAATATTTTACAGCACATACCTTGAACTCCTGCTCTAGCCTCAGTCTCACTGCTTGTAAATAAGGAACACAGATACCACTCAGTAACTGTCCACCAGGTTGGTTTTACCACCACCGAGATTAAATCTAAGAAAGAAAAACCCTCTTTAAAATGGAAAGGGGCCATGCCCTGTAATCTTGAGTGCAATAGGAGCTGATTGTATTATTAAACTTATAGCAATGACTTCAGGAAACACGATGTGTTTTACCCAAATTGCACACTTTTTTTGAACAGCTGTAAAATAGAGTATATGTGTAAATATTGCCATCACTGAAGAAGTATTTGTAATTTTAGCATATAAATATAACAGGCTTTTCAGTGGGCTTGATGATGCCACAGGGCTGCGCATCAAGCGCTCGGGTAATTCCAAAGTTGTAAATGTATTTGCTGTACAGAGGAAGTGTCAGTGCTCGCTTCTCCCGAGGGAACGGAAGCGCTGGGAGGCACCAGTCCCCACGGCTCTTCCCGGAGTGGCTGGCACCAGCCCCAGGGCTCAGCAGCTTCCTCTGTGCCCAGGAACAGCCCCGCGCTGACAGGCACAGCCAGGAGGAGACCGTGGGCCTCCTGCAGAGCGGACCTCCGGGAAGGGGAAGGGGCAGGAAGCACTGGGCAGGGTGGCACATCTTGGTGCTTCAGGAGACACTTGACATGAGCAATTTTCTAGCTACAGATCAAAGCAATAGTCACGCTGATGTCATCTCTAATATAATAGACCTCATCTGCCACCCTTGCACGTCATTGGAGTGGTGAAAGCACTGCTCCAAGGCCAGCCTCCAGTGGACTGCACTGTATGTGATGATGAAGCCATTGTTTGCAGATGCCTCTGATGGTCAGTAACCCAAGGACCCAAAGGATCATCTCCCTGGGCTGCCCAGCATCCAGTGCAGGTTCCTGCCTTGGAGAAGCAGCATTCCAGGCTGCATGGAATGTATTTTTAAGAAAATAAATCTATTTTTTTGTATTTGCAGACATATATTTGGGCTGGGGCAGCTTAGTTAGAAGACAAATAATGCAAGAAATCTTTTCATAATCACAGACTGATCCAAGTTAAGCAAATTTTCCAGGGTTACAGTATTGCCTATTTCCCTGACCAAACCGTGTCCAATAGCTCTATCAGCACTGTTTCACCCCCTCACAACCCCCTATCTCAGCATGCTCAGTAGAGGGAAGCCAGCTCTTTCCTCCCCAGGCTGCCCATGCAGTGGATACAGATGGTGCTCACCTCCTTCCAGTTACACAGTGCTCTCTGCATGCCAAATGTAAACACACACTTTATCTGCATGTCTCTCCTGACTCAAACACTGTCAGCTCTACAGTATATAACCAATAAAACTCTTCTCTTTTTACACGTTTGTGGTGTGGTGTTTATAGCTCTGGCTGAACCCCTGCACAGGGGCCGTTACTCAGAAGTATTGATGCCCCTTGGTGAAGTGCTGCAGCAGCTCCAGTCTGCAGCACCGTGTTAGTGCTGAGTCTGCCTCCCCTGTGCTTAGGTGGTTGCCTGCATCCAGGCACATCTCCCTCACTCATTCCTAGGCTGCATTTAATTCATGGACAGTGCACACACACGACACGTCAAGCTGAACACAGCCACTCTCTGCTTGGATGACCTGGATTTGGCACTGGGGAGAGCAGGTTGGAGGGTGATTTTGCAGAGGGAAACAAGTCACCATTTCATTTCCCCCATAGAATCACAGAGTGGTTTGGGTTGGAAAGGACCGTAAGCCCATCGAGTTCCAACCCCCTGCCATGGGCAGGGACACCTCGCACTAAACCATGTCACCCAGGGCTCTGTCCAGCCTGGCCTTGAACACTGCCAGGGATGGGGCATTCACAACTTCCTCGGGCAACCCATTCCAGGGCCTCAGCACCACAGCACTGTGCTAGGTCCTTCCTTTCCCACCTAAAACTCCATCTGTGTACTGCCTGCATAAACCAGGTCCCTCGGTGCAAATGTCCAGACCCTGCACCTGGAAGTTCTGCTGGCAGACAGGGTACACCCCAAAGTGACCACACAGTAGCTGTATAATATGCAGAGTTAATTAAACAAGCACACTAACGCCAATAAGCACACTACAGCAAGCACACTAATGTGGATTAGGTAAATATATATGTATTTTCTATATATATGTATAGCAAATAAGTACAATACAGCAGATCAGAGATAATAGGTATATAAGTACCGAAGAAAGTTATCAATGCATTAAGTCATTGCTGTATAGAGAGAACAGAGATTAAGCAGAAATACATCACCGATTACCACTGAATCACCCTCCAGGCCCACACTTCCAGCTGGAAGCCCCGTTGCAGAGTCTCAGGTAACTGGGGAAGTTCCTACGCGGTGCGTCCACCCATAGATGAGGCTTCTCTCATGACCTCAAGAGGGTCCCGCTTTTGTGCCCTTGTCAAACCAGCGGTCTTTGTGCCAGAGCTCCCCCCGTTCACTGCTGGGGCCGCGCAGCCTCCTGCGCTCACCCGTGTCCGCCCCGAGAGCGCTCCCCGGGCGCCCCGGTGCGGCCAAGAGCGGAACAGCCGCACACCCCTGTTTCCCTGCCTCTTTCCAAGCCACCACGAACACAGACACAATCCGCTGCGGCAAACAACATCCTCTGTTATGTCTCTCAGCCATGAGAGGGAATCACCTCTCAGCTACGTTCCCATCCACTGCACTCAACCTCATGTGTTAGGACAAAACCAAATAGCTGGGCATGTTCTACAGAGGGTGCTCTCTGGAGCAGCGCCACCAACACGGATGTTCTCCCCTACTTACCCACCCAACACTCCACCTGTGTAAAGCCTCACTGGACACCACGCTACAGTGACCGAGATACCACCTCCTTAAGTGCTAATGTCCAGACGCTGCTCCTAAGCTTGATGTCTTAGGATGCAAGCCAGGAGCTGGGCATGTCCTACACATAGTGCCCCCCATATGGATATCCTCACTTCCTTACCTACCTAAAACTCCACCTGTGTTAACCCTCACTGTGAAGGACTGGTGTCACTCGCACACTCTTTTCACTGCAGCACAGAATGGCTGGTGCCTGTGTAGCTGGCTCGAACCTAAGACTGAAAAGGACTATTTAGTATTTACCAGTGGTAGCTGCTTTCCGAAGAAAGAGAGGGGGTTCAAATCAGACTAGTCCACAGGAAAA
>NW_009912419.1:35674-42556 GCF_000696875.1 Nestor notabilis
AGGGAAAGTGAGGCACAGACCACAGAAATCATTCCAGAAAAGCTCTAAGGGGAGAGATGGAGAGCTTGAAAAGGACCCAGAGCAGGGCTTTACAAGGACACATCCTGAATCCTCCTCTGATCCCAAGCCCAAGATGAAGGTTTTGCAGGAATATACCTGCTGTTACGTGTATGCCCAATGTGAGCAAGGACCTGCTCTGCCACCCAGTACCTTTCACTACAAGCGCTGCAATTTCCAACAGGCACCTACCTGATGCTGGCACCAGCAGGGACCTTGCAAGCCCTGGAGGTGACCCAGCAGCTCTGTGCCTCAGTTTCCCCTCTCACAGGCAGAGCAAGGGGGCCCAAGGCAGGCTGAGGCCAGATGCAGATGAGATCTCATCAGCCCTCTGGCCCAGGCACTTGTTTCTACAGCACCAGGGTAGCCAGTGAGAATTATCTTTCCTTCTGTTTTGGGCCGTCACAGCCGGGGCAGCAGCTGAGGACGAGCAGAGGAAGCACAGGACTCGTGAAAGGTCTCAGGCTAAGTTCCTCCACAGATTGTTTTGAAGCTTTCATCGTGTTACCTGTCTGCTCTGTGCTTATTTCTCTCTCCTTGTAAATGGTGGCAGTGACACCAGCTACTCACGTGAAAGGCTCTGAAACACAAGATCATGGTTAGATAGAGCTCACGCTGTAAGCAAGGCACAGTCCAAAGGATGTACAGACTGTTTAAAGGAGAAGGAGAGCAAAAGGGGTTTTGGGGCCAGCAAGTCAGTGCTGTTAGTAACAACCACAGGCATGGAGCTGCACGTCTTTATTTCAGACTCCCACATGTTTCAGTGCAAGGAGCAGGGACCACTTAGCAAAGCAAAAAGCATCTATTAACAAAGACTCAACATGCATTTGGTCATTGCCTGGTGCTAATGCATCATTCACACTAATAGGAAGCACAACCAGACTCTAAAGCACGTAACCTACTGGCTACCCACCCCACAGCACAGGGCACAGAGAAAGCCTGCTCCAAGAAGGGCACCATCACTGGGTACCCTCAGGACAATTAATTATCCAGAGGTTTAAGACCTTCAGAAAAGAGCCAACTTTCTCTCTTCATCCCACTGAAAGGGCAGCATGCAAATCCCCTCCAGTCCTCCTTACCTCCTTTCCCTGCCATGCTGCTGTTCTTAGTCCTCAAGGAAGAAGGCAGCACTAAACTCTCCCTCACACAGAAGGCTCAAGGCAGCAAGTGGAGAAGTCGAGAAGCTCATGTACATCAGAAAACCCCAGCACCCCAACAAACCAGAGTTACTTTCTTCCCAAAGCAAACCCAAATTCAACTCATACTTCCCATCTCAGGAAAACACAATAAAATTAACCCAGCTCCCTGCACACCTCCCTCTGCAAGCCCAACCCCCCCAGAACAATCAACAGCTTCAGAGAACCTTCTGGAGGCTGGTGAGGGTAACCAAGCCCACCCGTGAGCACATTGCTCCCACTCCTCACACTGCTCCTTCTGTAGGTGAAGCCCACCAGAAATAATCTAGTGGGGTTTGTGAGGACTTATGGAAATATCAGCTTAATTCCTACACCTGGAAACCTCCGGAACGGTGCCACCAACATGGTAACTCGTCCCTGTTTGCCACCTAAAACTCCACTTGACCAGCCAGGACAAGAAGCCAGTGCTGGGCTTTTGCATGGGGTAGAAGCACACTCATGTTTTTGTACCTTTGGCCATACAAAGCAGAGTGGATTTTTTACCTTCCTATCACATTGCTGAGCCAGCAGGTGTAGTCCTGGAGGAAGTGATGGTGTTTTAGCTTTCTTGAATGATCATTTTCTCTCTTTGACCCTTTTGTGTGCTACAGACATTAAACATTAAAAAAAGAGGTTATTGCTCATCCTGCCCCTTTTACCCTTCCTGGCGCTTCATCCCACCGCTGCCCCAGGGGTTGTGGGTGTTACCTGGGGTATACGAGGCCCAGTGTTTCAGTAGGGAGCTCATGTAGCTCTTGGTCTTCACCAGGGTTAGTTGTCTGGTGTTTGTTTTGTCTTCCGTAGCTCTTAAGCCTTGTGATATTTTGTGCTGTTCATTTTTGGTATTTATTGAAACATTACCATGTTCGCGGCACCACTGCGGAGCCCACAGTGTGGAGGTGATGCCCAGCACCAGCTTTCTGTCCTGGCACCTTAGGTGTTGGAGCAGGGGCTGGACACTGGCACTCTCAGAGGTGTGCTCCAGGGCACCCGAGTACAGTCACTGGAGGGGCAGTACGCAGGTGGAGTTTTAGGGGCCAAATCAGGGGTGGCATCGTTCCAGAGCTCACTTTGTGCAGGTCATTGTGGAGCCCATGTTTCACACTGACTGTCTGAAAGCTGGTTTGTGATCCCGCTGATCTTGTTTGAAGGTTTACCATCCAGCCGAGCTCAGCTTCAGTGAGCAGAGAAGGAACAAGCAGCCACCCAAAACCTGTCTGGACCAAGGCCAAGGTGGGCACGTCACCGTGGAGGATGTGCCTGAGCATGGGCGACCTCCAAGTGCAGCCCCGGCACCAGCCCGGCCCCGGGGGGGTCACCTGGCCCAGGTCAGGGGTCCCAGAACCCAGCTCACTTCCAGCCCCTCTCACCCTCCCTGTACAACCAGTGCTACGCTGCTAACCTGAAACCAGAACCCTCAATATAGAGATGGTGACTGTTATATATGTTGCCGAGATTAAAGTCATCCAGAAATACTCTGGAAAAACCTCAGCTGCTGTAAAAGTAAAAACTCAAACCATAAAGCTCAGACAGCTCAAAGCCACCTAAAAAGTAGAGGAACAGCAAAGAACTGACTGCAGAACAGTCCAAACATTCAGCCCGTGTTCCCACACATAACGAGATAGGACAGGAAGCTGCTGCTGTACATCTTCTAAACACACAGAGCTCTGCAACGGTGCCACCAGCATTGCCCTCACTCCTCGACTTCCCACCTGCCTGCTGCCTCTCATCTCTAGTGCCTGCTCTCGGGTACCCTGGAGCACAGCTCAGAATGAGAACGCCCGGCCCCTGCTCCCACAGCCAAGGAGCCAGGTCAGAGAGCTGGTGCTGGGCATCTTCTGCAGGCGGTGAGCTCCTATACCTTTTTCATCTGTCCCAGCCATGGTACTTGGGATGTAGGCCTTGTCTCCACGGCGGCGGCTTAAATTAGGTTTAGGGTTCAGAGATCCTGTAGGCCTCGTCTCCACAGCGGTGGCTTAAATTAGGTTTAGGGTTCAGAGATCCACAAAGCCTACAGTGCCAGGGACACTGCAGCTGCAAGAGGTGTGCCTGGAGGAGCCTGGCACAGCAAAAACATTGCTTCTTCCACAACCTTCCCAAATGGCCCAGTCGTGGTGCTGCCATTTAGCCATCATCTCTGCGGTGGCTGCTTAGATTAGGGTTAGGTTTAGGGTTCGGGTTCAGAGATCCACAAAGCCTACAGCTCCAGGGACACCGGGGCTGCAAAACGCAGCCCGCAACGCTGCAAAGCTGCACGGCGGTGCCACCAGCATTGCTCTTGCTCCTCGTTCCCACCTCAAATCAGAACTCCATCTGAGTACTGCCTCTCCAGTGCCCGCTCTTGGGTGTCCTAGAGCACGGCTCATGGAGTGGGAACATCCCACCACTGCTGAAGAGCCACGACAGAAAGCTGGTGCTGGGCATCTTCTACACGCGGTGAGCTCCACAATGGTGCCACCAGCACTGCTCTCTCTTCACTTTCCCACCTGAAACTCCATCGGCCTCTCCTGTCCGGTGCCCATATCCTGGAGTAAAGGCTGTTGTTTTTGTTTTATTGAAGAATCAGTTTCTCTTGTTGACCCCCTCTGTGCTACAGACACCAGACAGAAACTGTAACAGCCTGTTTCTCATCCTGCCTCTTTAATCCCAGCTGGTGGTTCAGCGCACCCCTGCCCCAGGGCATTTAGGGAGGGGTTGTGGGAGCTGCCTGGGGTATGTCAGGCAGTGTTTCACTGGGGAGCTCACTCAGCTCTTGGGCTTTGGCGAGGTCAGTGTTCGTGTGTTCATTTTGTCTTTTGTACGTTTTGAACGTTGTCCTGGTTTGTGTTGCTGTGGTTTGATGGTCACTGCAATGGAATCAGCTGGGTGCATAGTGTCAGGACTTGTCAAGCTTTACCAGAGTACGCGTTAGTAAGTATTTCAGTGAAGTTTTCTTTTCAAGGTATTACAGGAGGTGTTTAGGTGGCTGGCCCTTACACCCGGACACCTCTGGGACGGTGCCATCAACAAGGCAGGTCACCCCAGCTTCACCCACAGCAGCCACCTCAAGCTCCTGCGCACTGCCTTGTGCCGAGGGCTCTCCGGTGTCCGGGAGCACACAGTGCGCGCTGCAAACGTGCTGCCCCTGCTCCCACCGCCGAGGAGCCAGAGCACAGAGCTGGTGCTGGGCATCGCCGGCACGCAGAGCCTTCCACGATGGGACCACCAAATCTGAGTGGAAAACGCCCCGCAGCAGCGCTCGGTCCCGGCTCTCGGGCAACATCTCGTTCTGGAATGGTCCAACTTGGGTCCTGGTGGACACTCACCTAATTCACAACTACAGCTTATATAGAAAGTATCTTCATGTCATGCCCCTGCTTTATTTGACAACAAACTTGTAAGGAGCTTCAAGCAGCTACAGCCCACAGTTGTATTGGACTGCTGGGGTGCTTGCTTTGTACCTCTTCTTTAGTTACTCTGGAGAGATTCAACTATCCCCCTAGTAGATCACTGCTGTGGATTTCCTGAGCTTTATTTGATTGAGAAACAGGAGTCCTCTGCCAGACAAAATAAAGGATATTGTAAACGTTTATGCTTAATCCTTTTGTGCAGAGTTGTTAAGAAAATACAAACTCCACACATTTCCCACATAAGGAAAACCCAGGTAGACTGTTAGCCCAGTTCATGTTTGGCTCAGATGGAAATATCTAACTAGTTTTAGGTGTGTCATAGGACTCTTAGTAACCCCAAGGTGTTTACTTTTTATGGCTCAAAGTCATGTACCAGTGGAAGCTTGTCACCTGTGGAATAAAACTGGGGCAATGGTTCACTATTGACTTAGTGAACAATTCATCTGTGCTGCACCCACCAGTGAGTAGTTCCACTAAAATGCTCTGGCATGGAGATGTGCATGGATAGAGCTACGTCAATCACAGCTGGAAGCATTTCACTTTGGGGCTAATGAAGCTCTGGGGCCTTTGTCTTCACTGGAATGCCTGTGGAAATTGCTAGTTGTTGCAGGCCAGCACAGATGGAGCCAATTCCCCAAGCTGGTGTTAACACTTGCTTTGAGAGAGAATGGAGATGTAGTGTGAAAAACAACAGTGGCTCAGGAAAACCTGGAGTTGTTGGCACTGTGGCAGCACAAGGTGGAGGGCTGGGAGGAGGGTTTCAGCAGTGTAGATCCTAGTGAAGAAAGTGGCTCCCTGAGAACGTGAGGAAACTGCAGTTATTGCAATCAGCCTCGGATTACCTGGAGGAAGCAGAATCATCCAGCCTGAGCAGACAGTTGCACAACAGAAAACACATACATGAGGTTATAGGAGCACACAGAAAGAGGGCTTAAAAGTCATATTTGAGGGACTGAAGTAGCTTGTATGAACTGGGTCTCAGACCTTGATGAGAAGGGGTCAAGACTGAACCCTGGGACTAAGTCTGTGCTGCGGCTTCAGGACATGGCAGGCACTTGAGTGCAGCTGAGCATGTCAGGGTTACTGCAGGTCTGGGAAGATCCGTCTCCTCTTCCTCCAGGAAAGGAAACCTGCCCAAGGTTTTTGCTGCTAAAGCATGGAGCAGGGGTAACTTTCTCTTTGCTTCCAATGTGGGCATTGTGGAGTTTGGATATTCTGAACTGCCTGCCCTTTGATTTAAAAATGCCCCATGTTCCTGTGTTTGAACTCAAATTGACACCATTTACTGTGGAATTCAACTGTGTTCCTGGTGTCTCAGTGGAACAGTCTGCACGAATTCAGGATTGGGCTTATCACTGACATCTCTGGCTCCCCTCTGGCTGAATGTGTCAGCCTGAGCCTCAAACCAGCTGCGAAGGATGTTTTGTGAAATAGCGAAGAGAGTGAGCAAAACCTGCCAGGCCTTGTGTCAGCCTTCATTTGACCTGGAAGTACGAGGCTGTTCTGCTCCCCAGATGTGAGAGCACATTGGCAGCCAGTGAAAAGCTGGTTTGAAATCTCAGGGACGTGTCCTGACTTCAGAACATCTGAGCTGATCTTTAAGGTCCCTTCCAACCCAAACCACTCTATGAGGTGATGCTTTAGCAGATATAAAGACGCTAAAAGAAGAACCAAAGCAAAAAATCTGATTTATTTGAGGTATCTAGTGGAATTTCAAGGCTTAAATGGTTACAGCAGATACTATTGTCTTCTATCTAAATGAAAGCTACCGTAAGGATCTTGGTCATAACACTGTACCAAGAAATACAGAGCGAAGGGAGGAAAACACATCAATCTCAGCGTGGTTTGTACAAACATGCAATAAAGAACATGCACAAAGGCCTGGGCTTGGTTATGTCAACACACCTCGTGTATTAAAACATACCTCGTCTTCTTTAGTAACCCTGCACCACGAAATAAACTTCTTACAGATGCGGCTTCTCTCTGGAGTCCTTCCCTCTGCCCTGGCGGTGCCCGAAGACTCGGGGATGGGGCAGAGCCCTGAAGACCGGGGGCTGCTCAGTCATTAAGTGAGCGCTGGGCTGGGTAATTAATTGGTTTCAATAGCGCGGGTGTGGGGCATGGGCTCGACACGCTCCATCTGGCGATCCGAGAGCTGCGGGGGCTCCCCGCGGGGCTCTTTGTTCGTGAATCCCCGCTCCCGGGGACGCTCTTTCGGACCGGAGGGGTCCGTGTGTGGTAGTTCTCTCACCCGCTGCGGA
>NW_009912420.1:0-10414 GCF_000696875.1 Nestor notabilis
CTCGGCGCTGCCGCGGGCCACTCCTCCGCACCCAGCACCCGCCGCGGTGCGCTCAGCTAGTGATTTTCCACTCTCTAGCAAAGAGACATACAGCTTCATACTCTGCTTCATATATCCAGACAGGCTTAAGGGGAAAATAGCACATAAATGGAGAAATAAAGGGGAAAAAAGGTCATAAATAAACTCTCCTGCACCCTGGAGGGAGCTTTCATTGCAGGACTAGTGACTTCTATTTTTAAGGGTGAGAAATTGGTTGGTTTACCCAGGAGAAAGCCTTTCTCCCTTCCTGACATTTCAGATGCATAAACTTAGCTTTTCTTACAGCTATGAGCAATCATCCAAGCTAGTGCTCATAGCATGAAATTTGTTCTTCACACTTTTTCTCATTTTTTCTGAACATCAGGAAACAGATTTTAATGTGAGGGTGACCGAGCACTGGCACAGGTTGCCCAGGGAGACTGTGGAGTCTCCAGCCTCAGAGATATTTAAAAGCCATCTGGACATGGGCTTGGGCAGCCTGCTGTAGGTGACCCTACCTGAGCAGGGGGGTGGACTAGATGACCTCGAGAGGTCCCAGCCTCAACCATTCAGCAATTCTGTGATTTTTTTCCTTCAGTTCACTTTCTCCTGCCACCACTTTCTCACTCGCATTCTTTTACCCATTAATATCCACTGCCTCAACTCCTTTATTCCCACTGTGTCTTCTCTCTGCTTCCTGTTCATCTTCTGATTTTCACTCTTGGGTAGTCAAAGAATATTCTGCCCTTGGAAAATAAGAGGAGAAGCTATCTGTAAACTGGAGGTAACAATCAGCTCCTACTGAAGCATCTTCCATCTCTATAGTAACATAGGGCAAGAGCACTACAGGAGAACATTGTCACCATGGCTAGAGGATATCAATTCAGGTGTACATACTGTCATACATACTTTGTGTAATAGTAAATTGCACTATTTGTATCAACATAAAAATGCTTCTTGACTATGTCATGAGGTCTGCTAACATGCTGGAAGTAAATGTATGTTACATTTGAGGAACTGCCACATACACAGTATGTTTTCTGCAAAATCAAGGAGAAATTTCTGCTTATTTTTTAAAAACTGATTTTTGAAACTAATTGTAAGGGATGATAAGCAGACTTTATATAGGTTTAGAAGAAAACAACTGACAGAGGACTGTGAGCATGCTCCTTTAAAACAGAAAAAAATAAAACCTCAAGCTCAGTATAAGTCACTTTCATAAACAAAACTGGAACAGAAATAAACAACAGAACAGATTGTAGGTCCCTAATTTATTGGAGACAGTCCTCACTGCCACCAATCCCTCTCAGTTTTGCCTGTGCTCTGTGAACAGATTCCTCACCAACTTTACCTGGACATTAAATTACAAAGCTACGTGACATGATTAACCTCACTCTCAGAAGCCGGAGTATCCTTGACCCTGTTCCTGAGGAAGAGAGGTGACTATTTCATCTGCCTATGGAAACTTCAGTCAAGCTCAGGGAGGGAAAAAGACTGTTCTCCCTCTTACACCACCTGCCCCAGTGAGGGCATGTGGCATTACACCATCTTGGGAAAGCTCTTCCCTGCTCCCAAAAGCTGAAACACAGCATAAACAAAAGTTAGAAAACAAGCCTTCAATGACCTTTTTGTTGCCTCTCAAGGTCTGAGCTTACCTCTTGGCATGCAATTAAAGCTGTCTTAAGAGTATGAAAAAAGAAGTATTGAGTCCACTGCATCACATCCAAAAATATAAAAACTCAAGCTTGTTATGGAAAGACATATTAAACAGTGTTTCAGGATTGGGGCTTGCACTATTATTGTCTATTCAAAGCAGAAAGGAATAAACTGTCTGAGAGAAGCAGTAGTGAGCCCAGTCCTGACAAATGATACCTAATCTACTATTGTGCTGCCTCTTCTGCAAGCTCATTTCCCACTAACAAAAATAAAGGATTTAACCCAAACTCACTTAACTTTGAAATAAGTTTGCTCTATTTCAAATTTACCCAACAGAAAATTATTTCTGTTGCTAAGCAGCACTAACTGTTAAATTCAGTTAAGTTTATAGTTGTCATATTATATGCAGGAGGCCCTGCTGCCACACTTTGGATGCAAGAAGGTCACACAACTCTAGCATTGGAATTACCATGTGCTCTCAAGCTCATGGACCACAACATGTGAAAATGGAAGGCATCTCCCAGAATATCTATGCTTTTTGTTCCTCATACTACTGGTATTTTTCAACTTTTCAAAACAACCAAATCCATACCATTCAAGGTGAAAGAAGAAAAATCCAGCGTCAAAAATAATGCTGCATTCCTGTGCAATCCTATAATTTCTTTGCTAAATCTGTTTTCAGCTAAAGCCCGAAATTCCAACAATTGCTTACTTTCTTGTTACAGTCTTAGCTGCAGTGTCTTGATAAATAGATGTTTCCATGGAAATGACAAATGAAAATCATGCATGTTGCAATGAGCTTCTGATTTCATCTTGAACCATTAGCTTTCAAACCACAGCTTATTCATTATTCATTTGCAGTAAGGAAATGGCTGAAATCCAGAGCATTACAGAAGATTAAAATCCACGCATGCAGTCTTGAAGAAAGTGCATTTGCCACCATACAAAATGAACAAAATTCCCTGGGAGTATAGGAATTAAGATACATTTTAAATACTCAGGCAGACAGGGAACTTTCAGGAGGAAAAAACAGTAGGCGACATTGAACTTTTTTACACTCTAAGAATGACACAAAATGCTTTGCAGGAACTTGAGAACAGGCACAAACATAAATCATCAAAAATATCACTTAATATCTTAACAGGACATGAAAACTTTCGTGCTTTTTGACTGTTCTTGTGTATAAAACCAGTATCTGATTCCTGTTAAGAAGCTGCCTTTATTTTTTCATTGGCTGAGAGGTGAATGTAACCTTTGGCAGCTCTGAGGGAGTCTAAGAAAGAGAAGGAGAAAATATTTCCAGTCTTTCGATAACTAAAAACCTTTGTAGTTGCTGCAGTTATTTTTTGAAAAGTACTTCAAAGCTCATGAGAGCTTTCCACTCTGCAGGAATAAATGTCTACTTTTTGTCTGCTCAACGTAGAGAAATAATTATTCCTCTACTTTTAAATAAATTAAAGACAGTACAATTTTAAGATGGCAAATTACATTAACCTATGTTATGTGCAGTCCATCATCCGAAAACATGTTTTCAGTTCTAAGTCCTGGGATAGAGGAGAGAAAATGTCAATGCACTGTTATTGCTACATGTAACACTTTCTGGAAGAAATTTTTCTTTTCTGCCCTTTCATATATGAGGTCTTCAAATTTCTGGTAATTGTAAGAATATAAAATACTTTTTCTTAGATGTTGTCCTAAGACTGGCTTCCTTGGAAGGAAAGAGTCTGTGACCAATGTTTGAAACACATACACTGCATTGTCACCTTGTTTTTACTGCCTGCTCATTATAAGTCATTGCCTGTTAAAGCATTCAGATTTAATATAATTAAGGTAGGCAGAAATTTTCTGGATGATTCTGAGTTTGAAGGTACTTATATATACATGACCTGAAAGACATCTTGTCTGGATGTAAGTTATCGTGCATCTGATCCAGGGAAACAAAACAGGACATAAAAGTGGGACGTCCTTCACACTTGCCCTGCTTAATAACATCCATGCTCCTGCTGCCTGAGCACTGGAGTTGTTCTGGGAAAATGTCAATTAGAGTAAATTATAACCAATTACGTATTTCATAATTTAAATTATTGTCCATTAAGAACTGACCTGAGTTTACAGAACACATTTAATTCACATAATAGGCTTAATACCAGTGTGACAAGAGGTTGAAGGGTAATAAATGATGAACAGAGATTACTTTGTTACATGGAAAGGGGACAATGAGCAGTAGATTATTTTTAACGCTAACCCTACATGCCATTTTCATATTACTACTATCATATCTGCTTTCTCAGATTACCATGAAGCGGGAAGGATCACACACTCCACTGCACAAACGCCATTTCTATAAGGTCTCTTCATATCTCACAGATGAGGCTTTATCCAAGCATGACATAGGGATAAGATGAAGCAAGCAATAAAGACCAACTCTTACCCGTGTCAAGAAATATGCAGACAGTCTAGACAAAGCACAGAGCTCTTCCTGTGCAGGTTGCCTCATGTGGAGTAGCATGTCTACTAAATGACCTTTCTGCGGATACACGAACTTGCCAGGGTCTTTTTGTTGCAAACAGGATAGAGGAGAGGGGGAGAAAAGGAAACCGCTACCCCGCCTTTGCAACCTCTGAGGATCTGATCCACCACATTTAATTAAGGGAGCTTTTCCACTCTGAACTCTAAATAGAAGTTGCAATTGAATCTGTCCATTATTGCAATTCACAGTAGTTAAGATCTGGAGCTGCCTAAGATTTGAAGTGAGACATTTGTGACATGGGCTGTCAGAAAATGGATTTGTCTCTCAGACCTAACTCTTTCCTTATTTGGCAGGAAATGGGAAATGCTCACTCTTCATCATGCTCTTCATTTGCCTCTGAGCACAGATCCATAATAACCATAACAGCATGTTCTCACTCACAAGCACAAATTGTAACTTTCAGAGGAAATAAAAGCAACAGGCAGATAAACAAAGCCATGGAAACCCTTCACCACAGCACAGTCAGGATTCCAGCATCGAGCTAGATGACCGATGGAGTGAAACACATGCGCTTTTTCCGTGAGAAGAAAAACAAGGAACCCCAGGATGGAACAAGGTGTCCAGATACAATGTCCTGGAGTACTTTTTTATAACTTCCAAAGATAAACACACAAAAGGCTTTTGGTGATATTTTCTGGAGCTGAAATGACCACTGTGAATCCACTGTAGAGTATGCTGTATCTTCTGAAAGATAGTGTGATTTTATTAAGTGTTATGTTTGCAAATATTTACCTTACAACTTCTGTTTGCTTGCTTTTTCATGCTTTCATATAAGCTTGCCACTGCGTCCCTACCTGCTACAGCGTTTACCTTCTGCAACTGGATATGAAGAAGTAACTCAGCAGATAGACAGCACAAGACAGTCTGAAACCCCTAAGAAGCGAGCATACATGGTCCTTCAGCAGAAAAGTCTCTGCGGTCACCCTGCTTCACCTGATGCAGAAGGAAGCCTTGCTGTCTGACACCTTCCCTTAGTATTATTGCCATTAAATGCTATCATGCGCAACACACTTGACCCTTCGAAATCTGCAGCTTCCAATTCATTTAATGAACATAATCCTATATTTACTACTGTTTTAAATACCTTACAAAATTAAAAATATCTGCAAGTTTAGAAAATGTTTTCCCATTTAGAAAACATCATGTATATAACTGACCCTTTCTGAAGTGCTAGGGTGGCAGCAAACCTTGAAAATCACAGGCCTAGAAGTCCAGGACTGAAGTGCAGGAAGGGCTAATTAGCAGCCATAAAAGACTAATTAATGTATTAAATCCTAAGAGGGAATAAAGGCTCATACCCCTGTGGCACTTGGACTATAGAGATTTAACCCCTAGGCCTAGAAATGCACTCTTGTAGGTTCTGTTTAAAGCTCAATTTCAGCCTGACCTTCCAGAAGCCATCATATGATTTGTACCAGTTCAATCAATGTGCTACAGTACAGATATATTTTTTACATTTACAATGTGTCCTGAGTTTGGAGAGTGTTCAGTGAAAAGCATAATGCAGAGAAGGAAGTTAATTTTTCTTAAGCACTAAAGAACCAAAATCTTCTGCTTTAAACCTAAAGTAAGAGATGAAAAGTTTATCAAAGAAAAACATTTGGCCTTTGTTCAATGGCATGATATTAAAGCAAGAATACACAATCTTCAAAAACATTTGACCTAACATTATTCTTTTTCCTATTAGGAAATAACTAAAGTCAACAATACAGTTTTTATTAAGTCATACAATACTGAGATACCAGGGGAGAAAATAACATTTCAAGCATAGTATCTCTGATTTACTTGAGTAGAAGTCACACTACACAGGGAGCAGCCCACTTCAACTAAGCAGATTCAACAGAAAGCAGCAAGTTACTACACAATGTGGCCCAAGAAGGCAGATACAACAGCCCAGAGCAGCTGTGTCGCACCAATGGGAAATCATCCTGCCACAGCCTGAAGTCAAACTCAGTGTGCAGCACTATCAAAAATATGGGCTATTGCAATCAAAGACTTCTACCAACCTCTGCTTGGCAGGAAAAGCAGGAGGGCCTCAACTGTGCCATTGTAAAGATGCTCCCTGACTTACAAAAACAGGAGGAACACTGAAACTAGGAACTGTTCATCTGCAGAAGCACACTGCAGCATTTCTTCCCCAGTATGTCTATCTAGTGACCACAATAGTGCAGCTTATCTACTTTTCTGCTTTCCTTCCTGGCTTGAGTACTTGGAGTGATCCCCCACAACCTGCTGGTAAGTGAAGGACTTGGGGATCTTTCAGCTGAAAAAATGCGCAAACTACTGCAACAGGAGTGTAACATTGGGCTATCTATGGTAACGTGCTGAAACCCTCCTGTCATCTTATGGTGGGAGAAGCCCCATGGAGAGCCAAGGGAGAGAAGCTCAGAGTCTGTGACATTCCTGTGAGGGCAATCAGAAGCAATAACACAGGGCCATATTCACTAGGCGTAAGTGGGGCTAAGCACAGAGCTTTTGGCCACAGCGTTTTGTCAGCTTTGAAGTCACGCTCTATAGCTAAACAGCTTGCCAGGCATTTTCAGAATGTACATATAATCTTTGCAGTTTCCAATATGCTTGATGATGAACTGTAACCAGAATGGACAACACACCACTGAGGCACCACTGCAAAGAAGAATTGCTCTGATTTTAAATTACTACTTCTCTTTTGAAAGAAATCTTATTTTTGTCTCATCAAATCTGCTTTTCCTAATTTCTTCTCTCCAGAAGGAAGAATTTATGCAATGTGTAGAGCTTCCTGCACTATATATAGATAGTATAGATCATCATCTTTGATGATCATGTGGAGTTCTTAAACCATTTGACATTTTTTATACCAGTGTCAGTCCCAAAAAAACAGCAGGGAAATCTTCAGCAGCACCTATCCAGCCATTCCTCCGTAACCAGCTAGGATAAAATTCAGACAACTTAAGTGCTTTATAGAGAAGATTTAGCCCTTTCACCTTCTGGAATAGGGACTACACTAAGGTCAAAGAAAGCCTCATTTCTCTCCCTGTGAAAACTCCAGTTTGCTCACATTTTAAGGTGGGTGCACATTATTCAAATGCATATCCTGCAGAAGTGTATTAGAATCAATCTCTTTTTCTAACACTCTGTCCCCGTAGGGCAATTTCTAGCCCTAGAAAGCGCAAAGTAACATTAAGGAGGCTGTGCCCCTCCCAGCAATATGGCACAAGAAACTGAAAAGGCCCATTTTTGCTTGTGCAATTGCTGCTCCAACCACCAGATGCTGCTGCGGCTGCTGCACTCCCATACTCTGCTACTGGGGAATGGACATTATACAATCTTTAATTACATGATCATAAACTAGCTTGTTCCCTGAGCAGGTGTCCTTGGAAGAGGATAATGAAGAAAGTTATTATCTGTAGGACTGTTCTTCATTTGCTAGAAAAGTTAGCAGGTACGTATTGAACAAAATGACACTGCAGGGGAAGAGGAGGGTGTCGGGCTGAGGCGGCTGCACACAATGAAGCTGTGCTGCACAAGAGATTGTTGAAAAGGGCTGCATAGTTGGGAGCCTGGCTATCCAGAATCACCATTCTGGCTATCCAGAATCAGAGGGTATTCTGTATTTTATCTCTCCATGTTTCCATTTTCTCTGAAAAATGGGGATAAAGCCTGCCAATGTCTCTGAAGTGACTTTACGAGTATTAAACAAATAATGGTTCTATAATGCAGTAATGTATTTATACATTAACTATTAGTAGCAGTGAGACAGCATTGCACACAACATAAGGAAGGAAGAAAATGGCTATTTAATACACCGCCATTTGGGTATTTTTGTTTTGTTTTTACAAAAAAGCTAAGTATGTACACAACTCAAAAAAGGATTACTATCCAGCATGTTCTAAGGACCTTTGGCAGTATTATGTATTTAAAATGCAGCAGCATAATGTAAATTCCAATCTCCTTCCGGGCACATTGGAAGGGAAATTCAGAAGCCAAGATTAGGGAGAAGCCCCCACCTAGGATGTCTGTAAGGCAGCCAGCACACCATAGCCACTGCCCCGTTACTGCAACAGAACTCAAGCTCTGGTTGCTTGGTATGAGGAGAATGAAGGCCGTATCTCATGGATGGCCAGATGACAAGAATAAAGGCATGGTGCAGAGAACAGGAATGAGTGGCAATGCCCAAGAAAAATAGTTTGAACAAGTATCCAAACTACACTGAAAGCCCAGATTTAACACCCTTCAGCCATTTTCAGTCTTCTTCCCCATCGTGTTGCAGCCTCAATGAATGCCCAATAATATTTGCATTACTTCCTTCCCCATTTGCTACAACAAAAACCTGAAGTCTGAGCAAGTGAGCCAGAAGGTTTGAATCATGTGGAAATGGGATACCTAAAACCTCTCCAGTTATTTCGCCATGACCAGACCTGTGTTTGTACAGAAGCCCATGCCTGCTCCCACTAGAGCAGCTCAGCAGAAAACCATTACTATTTGGGAGGCTGACCTCTGCCGCCGCAGGGTAGAAGAAAGAAGAGGCACAGGGGTAGAATAAGTAGCTTAACTTATTAAAAGCAAAGTTACCTTATCACCAAATTGAAGATAATCATTATACCATAGGAGAGACGTCTTGGTTTTTTCTTTTTTTTTTTAATTTTAGGATCGCAATGCCCTGATAAGCAACCAGGCTCAAACATAAGCTCAATATGCAGGATTGATAGTCCCTTTCTATGATTTCATTTCCTTTAGATAGCATTTTTCCTTCATCAAAAGTTAAGTCCTTATCCTCCACACACTTGATTCTCAGCTCCTTTGTAAACCACAGTCAGTCCACAAGCTCAAAACAGAGCTGCTGTCCTACTACCTTCTGCCTTCCAACCGTCCTGCAACGTCACAGCTTCAGTCTTGCCTGCAGCCATTTAAATATATGGCACACAGATCCCTTCCCCCTCATCTTCCCCCTTGTTCTCCGTCAGAGAAAACAGAATCCTGTGACACAGGCCAGGTTTCCTCCATTTCTTTTCCCCATGTGTTTGCCAGTTTGTTCTGCACTTCAGAGCTTTCAGATAGATTCATAAAAGGATGGTGCTCTACTGGTATCACTAACCCAATATCTGGAATTGCTTTTGACTGTACAACTGCTTGGAGCACAGCACTGAGGAGTATAGAATCGGGATCGAGTAAAGGACAGGAGCAAGAAGGTTAAAGACTGAAGTAGAAAGTGATAAAGGGTGAAAGACCACTGTTCAAAAGCACAAAAGGATGTTAAGGCCAGGACTTTTCTGGATGAAGACCACGTTTGCATGCTTTTCTCAGTGACTACTCACCTAGATCTTACTGTCAGGACTGGTTTGTGGGCTTGTAGTTGACTAAAGGAGAGGGTTTATCATTTTACCTTGAATGTTAACGTTTCAAAGGATTTTTTTTTAAAGAAACAGGACAGTTCTACTCCACTTTAAGTTAATTTTGCAGATTATATTTTCTGATGTAAGCCACAGTGACTTTACAGAGACAAAGGCATGAGGGTGGAAGAATAATATAAATGTGTGTTCATGTGTGTTTGAGAGAGAACAGCAACTGGCTCTTCATGTTTCCTCTACATTAACATGACTACCACGTGCTCTCACTTCCAGTCTTGGTTCCTCCTCCATAGCATAAACTAGAAAGATTAATTGCCAAGCATCTTTTAATGAAATCTAGCCCTGTAAGTGAATGCTACTTAGCCCTGTCTGGGGTTCTGTCTGAGATCTTCTGAGAGTGTCCCCATTCTGCCTGTATTGCTGGATAACAAACAAGTCTCCCAACCTACCCTTCAAGACATGGTTACTGTTTGACCAAATGGGGCAGGTGGAGGCTTCAGTTGAGAAGCACAAAGGCTGCAGTTTCCTCTGCCTTGTAGGAGTGGGTTGTAGTTCTCAGACTGTGTAGGTGCCCTGGATCATCTTCAGGCCTGGGAAGCATCTTGGATGCTGCTCATCTACAAAAGCAGTAGCTAATCAGAAAATACCATCTCTAGGTTCATTATCAAACTCCAAGTGTTTCCTATAGAGAGGGATGTTAGGAATGTTGTCAAATTACAACACTTCCCAAACAGAGGGATGTTAGGAACAATAGTTATGTTTCTTGTGAAGACTTTGCTTCTCTTAAAAATATAAATGGTGAGAGATCATTTCACTAAGTTAAACTTGGACAGAGTTTAATCACCTGAAATGAAATTCTTCTTGGACTCCCAGCACAGTTCAG
>NW_009912420.1:10445-56330 GCF_000696875.1 Nestor notabilis
TAAGCTTGCTTCAAGCAATGCCAGAAGAAATTTCACTTCTCTCTGTGAGCTTCTACCATGACACTGATAACAATCACATTTTAACTATAGAAAACTTTCGAGAAGCAGTAGTCTGCTGGCCTAAAAACAGCACTGCTGATTGCGATGGAACTTGACTGCCATTTGCTATTCACAAACCCTTTCAGTTCTTGTAGTGCATGCTGTTATGCAAGGTAATTTTCCGGTTATAATGAGGTTTAAAATAGCTAGAGAGACAATCTAGAAAAAAATAGAGCACATTCAGTAGGTATTTCTTATGCATTTCACCTTCACTATCAGTAAGGCTTCCAGCTAGATCTTGATACATTGGTAGAGAAGTGTGATGTTATTTTGATACAATTAAGCATAAGATTTGGATTTTAACTTATTGACCCTGAACTTGGGGCTGTTTTAATTTCTGTATGCTCATTCTTATGCTTCAGAATAATTTTCTTATTTCTTTTAACTCTGCCACGTATGACACCACAATAAGGTGAAAAGAAATTGCTAGGAGTCAGTGGCAGACATCATCACAACTGTCTCTCTGCAGTGGCAAATGGGGACATGCCTCCCCTGTGGAAACAGTGACTGCATAGGGAAGTAAAGTCGTAGAATCATAGAATAGTTTGGGTTGGAAAAGAAATTAAGATCGTATAGTTCCAACCACCCTGCTATGGGCAGGAACACCTTCCACTAGACCGGGTTGCTCAGAGTCCCATCCAACCTGGCCTTGAACACTGCCAGGGATGGGGCAGCCACAGCTTCATGGGCAACCTGTTCCAGTGCCTCACTACTCACAGAAAAGAATTTCTTCCTTATATCCAATCTAAATCTCCCCTGTTTAAGTTTAAACTCATTACCCCTTGTCCTATCACTAAAGTCCCTGATGAAGAATCCCTCTCCAGCATCCTTGTAGGCCCCCTTCAGATACTGCAAGGCTGCTATGAGGTCTCTGTGCAGCTTCTGTTTACCAGGCTGAACAGCCCCAGCTTTCTCAGCCTGTAACCATGCAGCCGTCTCTTCTCCATGCTGAACAGCCCCGATTTTCTTAGCCTGTAAAGTCTTGTGCTGCTGCAAAGACACTGCTTCCAATATCAGTTTAGTAATTTGAAACTAGTGTGGAAATCTCTACTGTGTGCTCTTGTAACAGCAGTGCAAATAAATACTGCGGCTCCTACATGCATGTCAAAATAGTATTTTCCAAAAGGTATCCTTTAGAAGAAACAGGAGGAAAAATGGAATCCTTGTGTCAATTTTAATTTTCATGTAACAGTTAAACTGTGGATGAGGATGGAGGCAGGTGCATTTGGATGGATTTTGCTGATCATGCATAGTTGTTTTTTTACTGTTAATAAAGCAGGATATGGACAACAAAGCCAGAGGAGCTCTCCTACACATCATTATATACGCGGGAAATGATAAATTCAAAACACCTAAACTTGCTGACTTCAGTCTATCCAATGTGTTTCTGAAAGTGGCAGGGAGCACCTGCAGATTTTCAGTAGCTGTCAGCCACCATTCCAGCATAGATGTTGCTTTGCTGTGTGAGGGCATGCTAAACTACTTAAATGTTGGTAGTTTTCTGCACTTCCACAATTCCTAACAGGTGCTGAATCAGTGACTCTGAAGGACAGACACTTCCCATTATAGTTCATATGAAAGGACACTCGGAGCAGCATTCAGGACAGGCCAGTGGGAGAGGGGCTCTGCAGCAGAAGGCTGTTTTGTGCTCTTCCAGCTCCTCAAAGACTGTTACTTCCTTCTTGACCTTCACAGGCCTTTGGAGGACTAGGGATCTCATGTGCTAGATTTCAAATGGTTGACATGTCAAACAGTGTCATAAAATTCACACTTTCCAAGGCAACAATCTCATCCAAGCATGCCAAGGCAAACAGAGTCATTATTTTCCATACCTTCAGCTTGTCAATAAATGGCTTGGTGAGAAGACACATAGATATTATAGGCCTCATTGCTTTCATGTACAAGAAGTCTATTTTATGCACTGGCAACAGGAGCTTCCTATGTATCTGTGCTACTTTAAGAAGCATAAGTCTGTTGTGAGGGCCTCAATCATCTACACCTTAAGAGAGCTTTAGACAATTTTCTTTGTACTTTTCTTTCTTCACTGCCTTTGTGATACATCCCAGTTCTGAGGTCTGTACTCTCCCAATGCAACAAACATTTCCAAGCACAGGGAAACTAGAAGTTCAGTTTTATTAAGTACTCTAATTGCATCCCTAATTCTAGCTTCTGATCAACCCTACTGAAAATATTTATTTAAATGCCAGCCAGAAACGCAGACAAAAAAGAATAGTAGTATGAAAAAAAATAATTGCAGGCAACAAAGCGTTATTGAAAGGCATTTTCATTCTCACTTTTCCCCTTCTGCAATATTTCTTCTAGAAGAGCAGTTAAAATGCCAAGAAGTGACATTCTGATTCAAGATGTCTCCAGGTACGTCTCATATTTTAGTGCAGCTCAACCTCATTTGCCCCTTTGCCCGTCTGCCTCACCAGCCACCCAAACACTTATTCTCCAGAGATCAGTACCGAATCAGACTTTATCTCAATTGCCATTTTCTTCTTCTTCCCTTCCACTAGAATGAACAATGCTCTTTTCCACCACTGCACGGTGACCAAGCTTTTACTTTCTCACACTTCAACATGGGAAATGTATGCCTGACTTCCTGTAAACAGCAGCATTTCACAGCATCTGTTTTTAAAACATTCTACACAATAATCTTCCAATAACAAAAAAAAAAAAACACCACCCAAAAACTTACTGAATAGTACACTTGTTTTCTGGGTAAAGAACAGTAAATTGACAATGGAAGTGCATTACCTCTGAAGTAATAACTACAATTGGAAAATGACTGGAGAACAGAAATAAGTCTGAACTGAATGCATAAGCACAGACTTGCAGCTCCAAGATACTACCCAGCTCTGAGTGGATATAGATTTCTTCCATAACTATGAGGATAACTGACTGGAGAAAAATAGTACAACTATTTTTTTTTGTTGTTGTTCAGAACCTGTGGCATGACCAATTAAGATAATATGGACTAAAAGTCTTTCTTGGTTTGGTGGTTAAACAATTTAAGGTATCTTTTATCAAATAACACAAATGGAAAAGAGAGGAATAGATAGCAGCATGGTAAAAGCTGTTAAAGGACAGAAAATGAGCAAAGAAATACGACAAAGGAAAATTCTCACCTCCAAGGGTACTGAAAATGTTTGAGCAAATTAAGAACAAAAGGAGCAGTATAGGTTCTCTATGGATCAGGGTGGTAAATTTGTCTATAAAGATGCAGAAGAGGTTTGTCTATCCTGCATTTCAGAAGTGGCAGAAAAGTTACTGAATCAAGTCACGATGGAGCGTGTTCCAGTCCCTTGATAACTGAAGAGAGTATGAGAAAGTATCTACCACAAAACCAAACCTTTTAAAATCGGAAGATCTGGATAAGTATCATCAAAAAGTCTAGAAGAGATTAGTTTAAAAATAATCTATCTGGTTGATACATAAATATTTGTCTGCTAGAGAATCTTTCAAAGATTGTAAGGGTACAAATAAAAACCAAAAGGTAATTTCAGATAACACTGGCAGATATACTCTAGTTAGCCTGACACCAGTCCTGATAAAGGCAGTGCATCTGGAAAAAAAAAAAAGAATTAGAGGATAGAAATATGATTAGAGTCAGTCAATGCATGTTTTGTCAAATAAACCTGGTTTTATTGTCTGATGAAATAGCAATTTGTTTGATAAAGGTAAATACATAGATGCAACAGACAAACTTAGATGAGACATCTGAGTTGTTATTGAATGATATTCTGATTGAAAACCCAGTAATATTCAGTATCAGTAAAGTGCAGGAAAACTGAATTAAGGTGGCTGAACAACAGATCTCAAAACTGTAGCTGCAACCGGGAAATCACCTTAAAAAGGCAGGATTTCTAGCAGGAGTTCATAGGGACTGGCACTGGGCTTGATGTTGTTTAACAGCACCTTTTTTTTTTTTCAGTCAGTGACCCCAAAAGAAATGTGATAAAGTCATTGCTGATGAGATTTGTGAGAGACGAGAATAGTCTTAATATGTAGGAAGTGCATGCAGATCATGTTTTATACATTTCTAATCACTCTGCAGTGCTACACTGGACCCTCAGGTGACATCTATACAATTAAATTGAATATTTCTCTAATGCAGGAGTGTGCTGGTTAGCTCAGACCAAAAAGCATTTCAGGGGGCCTGCAAATGGTTTAATGTTACGAACATCAGAGTTCCAATGTCAGGAGCTACTGCCAAGTACAAGAAAGACAAAGAACAAAGAAAAATGTACAAAACATGACATGAAAAAAAAGATTAGCAAACTAGAGATGTTTAGTCTGGAGGGAAAAAATTCCTTTTGTATTTGCATTTGTATTCAGCAAGGACTACTGCATAGGAAAAGGATATGTTGCTAGGACAGGCAGAAATTTCATTATAAGCAAGGAAGATTTACGTTAATCTTTATGAAAAACTTTTTGACAGCAAGAATAGTAAAATACTGGAAAAGATTCCACAGAAAAGTTGCAGAATCTCTTGGCAGTTGAAGTTTCAGACAAACACATGTTAAAAGTTGTTCCTCCCTTGGAAAAGGGAGGCTGACTCAACAGGCCACTGACTCCTTTGGAGCCCTTTCAAATATTTTCCTCCCATAATACCACAGCATTAACACAAGAAATTAATACAATTCCCCACTTCTGGGGGAAAAAAATATCCTTCTCCCTTTTATAATGCCAAAACTAATGTATTTACAGCTTACTTCTTAACTGCACAGGTAGGAATGTTTGCCAAGTCACAGAAATCCGAAGCCTAGACAGAAACTTGTGAGTTCTACTCAAGTATCTTCTGGCATTCATGAAAATAGTTTAAAGATTTAAGCACTTTTCTGAGTTGTTAGATAAGATCTTTAGATACTCCTGATTTTGTTGTGCAGAGAAAAGTCTACCTCCAAATCAGTCTATTGCAGGTTATTTGGTCACCTCTCTGTAAAGATAACATTATTTGTAACAAAGACAATCTTTGCGTTTGCTGATCTTCAGATTTCATATGGCAAGCAGACACAAGGTCTCAAAACCAAATTGGTTTTACATTCTCATTCTTCTCAACAATACAAACTTTTGGGATCTAAAGAGGACAGGATGCAGCAAGTTCTTCCTTTTGTACATGAGGTATTTTTTCCTAGTAAAACATAGATTTAGAACAAGAAGGTTTAGAAAATATTTATTACATCTCTTAAGAGGACTGTTATAAACATGATACATTTAGCATAGTTTGTAAAGCCAGACTCTGTTTCTACATTTGGACTCCCTTCCCTGGATATGTCAGATGTCCCTGCATGTTCCCCTTTCACAATTCATCTTTAAAGGAAAATGAAAGAATAGACCCAAGGGCTTTGAATCATCATCCTGTGCCACACAGAGTACGTAAACTACAGCAACATCCCTTAAGTCAATATGCCTGCGACAACCTAAGCAGAGCAGGAACTGTTCTTCCCTCAGAATACCCAATTTCTAATACCCTATTTCTAATGCCATGTGAAGCTAATGAGAGATACTAATCTCTTTGAGAGGCTGGGTATCATCACTGAAGAATCAATGTAAACCTATTTGATTTTGTTGACTCTGAAACTGATAACACTAGGGCAAGAGTCCAGCCTCTGAGAGAAAGCAGCCTTACATTCAAACAAAATTTCTGGCCTTTTCTGTAAATAGAAAATGGACTTTTAACCCTCACACACATACTTGCTTATATATACAACTGTATCTTTCAGGATTTTTCAAGTATGTCTTCAGTTTAAATAACAAGCATCACATAAAACCCTACAGTCATAAGCATTTTAATTTAAAGTTGAGATGGAAACTAAGAAGGAACTGAAAACGATAATCAATTGTGCTGGCTCAGAACGAAGGTTATCTATCCACTTATCATATTGGTTTAACTCACTGCATTAACAGTTCACAGAGTTTAGAATCTACTAATATTTTTTATGGTTTATATTTTTCCCTGAGAAATTACATTAAACTTTGGAAATAAATGTAAAAGCTGTTTCTTATTTCTATTTGAGAACTATCAACTATTGCTCATGCTATGAGAAACAGCAAATGGTAATTCTCTATTCAACTTTCCCATGTTATTCATAATTATACAGACCTCAACTCCTTTTTCCCTTTTGTTGGCTTTCCTCTCCATGCTAAAAAGCTTTAGCCTTGGAAGAAATTTAAGGTCTTTTTTTTCCCATATCTTCTACTCTTCTCTGTACACCAGAGAAAAAACAGAGTTGGGCAGGACTGCATGCACTACAATGCTGTGGGCATCAACAGCATCTGCTGTTTTGTCTCCAAACCACTTCTAACACCCCATTTGTGTCCTTGACCACCGCTGAGTATTGAAGCTGCAGCTTTCAAAATATAATCAATTTCAGAGTCAAGATCTTTTTCCTTAACAGAAACAGCTGATTTATAAATTATTGAATGCCTGGTTAGGTTTATCACTTTTCATCTGCTGACAAATTACATTTGTGCTTTCTTCCTAGCAAGTTGCTTAATATTATGTGCAAGTCTTGGCCACCAGCTTTACCATTGACTTTCCCAATAAGAAACATGCTGTCAACCCAACACTGGCCCCTCTTCCCAGATATCTATAAGCATGATGAACAGGACAAGTCTTAGCACAAAACCTTCTGGGATTTCATTATGAATCCGATCTAACTCCCACCATCTGTTTCTCAGTTTTTCATTCATTACTAATGAAGGCTAAGCAGACCTTTTCTTGCCATGATGCTTCCTTATCCAACTATTACTCCAACCTTCAAAATGTAATTCAGATCATCATTTTTTGGCTGACATATAGAGCTCCACACAAATGAATCTTGAAATGAAACCTGAACTTGGAGGAGGCAAAAAAATTTATTGGCAATATATTGTATTGTATTTCATGTAGAAGAAATGGCACAGTCATACCCAAAATAAAATAACCTTAGCCTGTTCATTTATGAGCAATAACTTTCAAATAACTTCAGATTTTTTAAATGCTGTGTACAGAACCAAGCTTCCCAAAGGTGAAATAATTGCAGGGGGATTTGTTGGTTTGGGTTTGGGAGTTTTTGTATTTTTTTGTTGTCTGGAGTGGTTGGGGGTTTTTTTTGGTTGGTTGGTTTTTTTTGGTTTGGGTTTTTTTTTCCCTATTCATACACACCTCTGGTTTTGGACCAATAGCATTTTATTTACTTCTGCTAACATAGGGCTTCTGCCTGGAATAAAAGTTGTGTTTCACTGCATTCAAGTCTGCTTTGTGCCTACTAAAATTCTATGTGTTTTTGTTCTGCAGATTTACCTATAGACCCATTGGGCATCTTATCACACATTAGTTCTCATGCCTGTGATGAAGGTTGAGTTAAGTGAAAGCAAAAAGGGTCAAGGAAAGACCACAAAACAGTACAGAGGATTTCAAGGAAGTGTGAGATAGGAGTCAGTTCTGCAAGTCTTGCACAGTAAAAGATTCAACAGCTCTGTTTTCAACTTTTCTTTAAATAGCATAAATCACAATGCTATAGTTGCATATTTAGACAACATCAAGTCATACACACACCCTTCCAAAGCCATTTGCTTGAATTTCCCTGTTGTCACTATCACCAAAGTATTCTGACAGTGCCACAAATTTTGCCAGGGTGTTAAAGGATTTAGGTTGAGCACGAAGGAGATTTCAAGCTTTCTTCCTAGAAGGAGAACCCTTAGAAACTTCCTTAAAGAACGGATGCTAAAAGGCTACCGTGACCTCACTTCATATGAAACCCAGACTGGATTCTGACTTAAGTAGCAGGTTAATGAGCTGAACAGTCTGACAGTTCATTTGATAGGCAGTGCTGAAAGGCCAGCTGTCAGACTCAATTTGTTTGAAGATAAGCTGATTTATTGCTTACAAGTAATATGGCTGGCATAGGGTACGTGTCTGAGTAATGGTATATTTCAAACGTTGTAACAGCATTGAATTCTGGTAGAGTACATTCACTGTTCAGAAAAACAAATGCAATCTTTGAAATGCTGTTTCAAGCTACCATTTTTCTGTATCTTCCCATGCGAAAAAAAAGAAAAAAGAAAAAAACCCCAACCCCAAGCAACCAACAAATTTTCCACAATAAGAAAGATTTGGGTTTTTTCATATCTAGCTGGTACACCGTAACGAGTACCACTTACACAGCCACTTTAACCATACTCACCTCTGAGGTTTAAAAACTATATTGCAGTCTATTTACAAAAAGATTCGGGAAAGTTGTTTTGTTGGCACTGTAGCAATCAATGCTTTCAACTCTGCCTATTTCCCACTTTCCACTTGTATCAGTGGATATCTCCTGATAGTCTTACACTTTACCACCATTTTGAATCAAAAATAAAGCTTAGACCTACTAAATAACAAAGATAAAGAGAAATTAACTTAATAGCCAAAACCAGGCCCACCACAAGACTAAGTGTTACAGTACTTTGTGATTAATACAAAAAAGGAGTTTTAAATGGGAAAAAGATTAAACAAATTGACCTTACAGGATAAAGAATAGAAGAACTAAAAGTAGCAGCAGAGTCAACAGCACTGAGGGACTACAAGGTACAGAGAGGCTGAGTGACAGGGTAAGATGTAGAAGATTGACAAGGGATACCAAGGTGAATCAGGGCAATCAGAAAGTCTGGATAAAGTTACAGAGAAATTGGACAAGGTACAAAAGTCAAATTAATTTCCCTGTTGCTAAGGGAAAAAATTAACCAAGGCAGAGGTTAAAGAGAGAGAGCTCTCGGGCTGTTTAATAGAAAAGGAAGAGTGAGGAGGCTGGGAGAGGGTCTATTCAAGAAGGCGGGAATAGGGAAATGGAGGTGATCATCTACCCCTGCCTGCCTGCTCTAAGGCCAGGTGATTCCAAGGTGGAAAAGCCTCCATAAGAAGCACTGTCAAAGGCAGGAGTTTAGACAAAGACTAACACAAAGACTAACCTCACGTGAACAGAGATTTTGGGTTTAAGATCTGAAGTAGGCATTCCAGAAAGAGCAAAAAAAAAAAGGAAGAAGGTAAAATCAGTTGCCCTGTTTTCTCATGCCTCTGCAACTACTGCTCCATTTTCTGCACTTCTCCAAGTACACAGGCAGGAAGCATTTGCTGTGTGCAGTCTCGGAATTCCCATATCCATACCTATTCCACCTTCAGTTTTGCCTCTTGATGTCCACTGAGATTACTCTTGTTAAACTCTCAAAGGATCTCTTGTACCCATCCATCCTCTACACATCACTGTCACATTACTTCTTAACAATTTTATGGGTCAAGGAGCAGCAGTACAATCATAGAATAGTAAGGGTTGGAAAGGACCTTAAGATCATCTACTTCCAACCCCCCTGCCATAGGCAAAGACGTCTCATCCTAGACCATGTCGCCCAAGGCTCTATCCAACCTGGCCTCGAACACTACCAGGGATGGAACATTTGTCACTTCTTTGGGCAACCTGTTCCAGTGCCTCACCACCCTCACAGTAAAGAACTTCTGGGCTGTAGAAAAGATAAATATGGATTGGTATTTAATCTTTTTTTTTTTTTAAAAGAACAAAAAAAAGAAAACAGAGAAGTTTAAATGTACTTTAGTGGTTTACTAAAAAGAGGACTTACTATGGTAGTATTTATTTTATAAGGGTTATTCAAATCATACCAGATATAAACATTTGGTATCAAGAAAGAATGTAGTGGCATTTGATCTTAGTCAAGGGTATGTTTACTAGTAAAAATGAAGGCAGTAAGTCTTCTTGTGAGGCAAGGTTGGAAAGAAACTGCGTGAGCCCCAGCAAGAAACAAAGCATCTGCAGCGAATAGGAAACTCACATTTCACATTCACCCATAGTTTTGTAGAGGTGATTTCTCAGGGAACAGGGCATGAGTTGCTTTCATTTTGCTTGGAAAGAAAGGGCTACAGTCCTCATATGAAGAGAAAACTCATGAGCCATTCAGAACAGTAGCAGCATGAAAGAAACATTTATTGGTTTTAAACAGGAAAAGAGGAAAAGGGAGTTGTATGAAGTGTCCTAGGCATCACCATCAGAGACACAAGTAAGTCTCCCACTGGCTTCACCACAGCTACCACTTCCAACTCTTAATGCCAGCTTATGCCATGCTTGTCCCTGTAGCACCCAGTTACCTCCATAGTTTAAAGTACTCGAGATCATCTCTCCCTGGTAGCTGGCTGCCCCGCCAAGAAAGGCTTCAGATACTTGATGGGCTTAATATGCATTTCTTACAGCACAGGGCTTCAAAGTTGTTTTAGTATTTCAGTCTTGAGGAAGGGTAGTGTAGTGCCATCTGATCTCACTATACAGCAGTGTCCCCTGTTGGCCACTCTTTGCTGAAAAAGCTGCCCTGCACATGCATCTGTGCCTCTCAGAATGAACTGTCTCTCATGGGAAACCACCACCTTCACTATACAGTCCTTTTCCAGACATGCTTGGGGCAGTTCTGCAATGGACTTCACAACAGCTACAGCTTTGAAAGCTGCAGGCTGCATGAAGAAATATAGGTTTTACAAATTGTATTGTTCTCATTAGAAGAGATGATGCAAAAGTGGAAAGAAATTAAAAGTCGGTACTGACTGAAGTTCTGGAAGTGTATTCTGAAGTATATTTATTGTCTTTGTGACAAAAACTGCTCATCCAGGACAATCAGTCCTTCCTATCTGAAATAATAACTTCCTACATAAAAAATTTTCATTCAGCTGTAAAAGCTAACATGAAAATTCTGTTGAAAAAAGAAAAAACAAACCCAAACTGCTGAAGGGCAGTCCTTTAATGCACGCAAATCTTTCTTTTGTATCTACTAAAACTTGCTCCTTTTCCTTACTCAAATAGCATCAAATGACTGCATTTTCCCATCAATGCTCAAAGAGGGGAAACGCTCTGAGTATAAACTCACAGATATGGCAGCATGCTTTTCTGGCTTCCAGCAATAGCATTTTTCCTGCATCCTGTACTGGGATTTTTAAGTTGACCAAGTGAAACTCCATAGAATACTGCTGGTTTTGTCTTTATTTGTTGGCAATTTCTGTCTCCCTTATTTATGACCCATCTCCAATTGTGTCCCTAAAATATCTCAATCCTTAGGAACACTTGACATCCCAACAGTCCTATGGCAATTTTAAGTGCCTCAAATTTATCATCCTTTATGTCTGTAAAAACAGAACCTACAACGTCCTGTAAGCTGTTACATTTTAAGCATGTGAGCAATGCAGCTTTCCCTCCTGAATTTTGTTAGTGGGAAATATTTTCTATGTTCTTTCACTACAGTTCTAACCTGGATTAATAGGTCATCTTTTTTATTTTAACTTTTAAATTACTATTTATTATTTTGTTGTTTATCATTCTTTCAACTTGCTATTTTATTCCAATGATGATTTTCAAATTGCAGCACATTACCAATTAAAAAAAAAATAACAGCACATTACTTGTATTTATTTTTGTAAATTAACCATTAAACTGATTTGTAAAAATCTGTAATTATGAATAAAATTCAAATTGAATCAGTAAGAACAACTTAAAAAAAGCCCTGAAAATAAAGACCATTCTGCTGCTAAACAAATTAGTCTTTCAGTCTCACCATAAGCAATGTGATATCCTGCAAGATGCCACAGTGTACATGCTATGCCAAATTCAGATTGACCCTTCTGAAGTGCACAGATGGAGCAAGAAGGCACCACACTGCACAGCCAACACAGTGCAATATCTTTTCACTTCTCAGAATGTAGATTATTGTTTCCTAAATACATTTGGTACATTTGACACCTATATCCCAGCTAACAGACCTGGGCAGGTATTTCATGGTAGTGGGGTGATGCACACACATTTTCAACACCCATAAGAACTTAGAGAAGAACAGTAGCAACACTGAATTCCAATCCTAAATTTCTGGATGGTTACCAGAAGTCCCTCTGCTGAAATGCACAGTATGATCCTAAGGGAATTTACATAAGTAGATCTAATATGGTTTAAAAAAAAACAAATTGAAATTAAATGTACATGTCTCATAATCCCATTGACAGCTACAACTTACTAATATCTTGGTGCTAAATTGCACAGAAAAATCCTTTTGCATTAGTGTATTGTCCTTATATTTCAGAAGCATTCACCTGCTGTCACTTAGAATGCAAGACAATTGGCATATTGGCATGATCCAAGATAATATAATGCACTAGTTGAAATTAAGCCAAGCTCCATGTGGTGGGTTGACCCTGGCTGGATGCTAGGTGCCTACCAAAGTCACTCTGTCACTCACCTCCTCAGCTGGACAGGGGAGAGAAAATACAATAAAAGGCTCATGAGTCAAGATAAAGACAGAGAGAGATCACTCAGCAATTACTGTAATGGGCAAAACAGACTTGACTTGGGGAAATCAGTTTAATTTATTACCAAACGATTCAGAGTAGGATAATAATAAAAAATAAATCTTAAAAATACCTTCTCTCCACCCCTCCCTTCTTCTTGGACTCAACTTTACTCCCAAATTCCCTACTCCCTTCCCCACAGCAGCACAGCGAAACAGGGAATGGGGGTTGAAGTCAGTTCATCACACATTCTCACTGTGTTCCTTCCTCATCAGGGGGAGGACTCCTCACACTCTTCCCCTGCTCCCGCGTCAGGTCCCTCCCACATGGCACCGTCCTCCATGAACTTCTCCAAAATGAGTCCTTCCCACAGGCTGCAGTTCTTCATGAACTGCTCCAGCGTGGGTCCCTTCCATGGGTGCAGTCCTTCAGGAATGGACTGCTCCAGCTTGGGTCCCTTCCATGGAGTGCAGTCCCTCAGGAACCCAGTACACTCCAACATCATATCACTAAGCTGCTGGTGTATGCCAAATAATTGTGTATCCATTACATCACACAGAGAACCTACTTGCAAAGCATTTAAATTAGGTTGGCTATCATTTCAAGACCTTTCTGCAACAATGCAGATGAGCAATAATTCTAGTTTCAAAAAAAAGTTAGGCCATAATTAACTACCTTATGGATTAAAAGTGCAGGTCACAAATACTTCTGCCTGGAGGTGGAAACTGGTGAAGAGGACAGTAGGAAGTTGAGAAGGGAAGGAAAATTAACCAGATGAGGAACAGCATTTATGTAACTGAAACACATTATACTGCAGCATTTATTTTAGTTCCAGGCTAAGAAAAGACATAGGAAGTAGAAATTACATGTTGTTTCGATCTTCTTCATTGAGCAGAATAAGGCAGGGTAACTCAGCTAGACAGAGCCAGTAACATCAGAAGAACATCATGGCAGTCAAAAGATGGACTTAAAAAAATTCTGAACACTTCCATTAACACTTATATTTCTATAGTCCACGTATTTGAGCATGAGAGCTGAGCTCATCAGAGCTTCAGGCACGAGAAAAGCCTCTGAACACAGGCGTTGATGACAGCACTAGTGACCCAAGTGAAGAGGCTGACCTGAGACTACAAAATATGTCAGCTGTCATTGTGACATCCCAGTGCCTGTTTTACTCCAGATTTTTACATACTAGGAAAAGTTAGAATTTTTTCACTCTAAAGATTATGACATTCAATAGCAGCTACCATCTACCTGCTTTTAATTGTGGTTTTAGATGGTTTCAGAATGAACAAAGATAAAAATTTGCTGAAGCCTAGGTTTGTTAGTCCCCATCAGGATCATGGGAAAGAGCAGCTTTAATGAAAAGCCTTAAAATCCTGTAAAACTGATACATTGAACACTGGTCACAACATTTGCACAATCTTATATCTAAATTGCAGATGTCATGTTTTAGCAGAAACAGTGCAATCAACCCTCTACAATTCAAACTGTGAGTAAAGACCTTATGATACCCAACACATTTGAAAGCCACACACCAGAACAGAACCTGTTTAACTAACCAAATGCAGGAGTTTTAGTCAGGAATTGCACTGCACAGTATGTTTTTGTTTCTTATTACTTCAGGTTTCGTGCACAGTTCCAGTTAAAGAAGATTTTCATGGGCTACACTACAGCTCCTGACCCAGCCTGAGAGGGGCACAGTGATGGAAATCCCACCTGTGCTGAACAAAAGGCTAGGTTTGTTCCACAGAAGGTTGCATGGGGAAGAAGGTAGCTGGTGGCCAGAAGCCCTAATATAGAATCATAAAATAGTTAGGGTTGGAAAGGACCTTAAGATCATCTAGTTACAACCCTCCTGACATGGGCAGGGGCACCTCGCACTAAACTATGTCACCCAAGACTCCATCCAACCTGGCCTTGAACACTGCCAAGAATGGAGCATTCACAACTTCCTTGGGCAACCCATTCCAGTGCCTCACCACCCTCACCGTAAAGAACTTCTTCCTTATATCTAATCTAAACTTCCCCTGTTTAAGTTTGTCCTATCACTACAGTCCCTAATGAAGAGTCCCTCTCCAGCATCCTTGCAGGCCCCCTTCAGATACTGGAAGGCTGCTATGAGGTCTCCACTCAGCCTTCTCCAGGCTGAATAGCCCCAACTTCCTCAGCCTGTCTTCGTACAGGAGATTTAATATGTTCTGTCCCACTCTGAACAGCCCTGAAAAAAAGCAGTTGGGGTTGTGCAGTTCAGTAAAGAGCTAAGCTGAGCACTATAAAAAGCAGTCCTAAATAATCTACCTCCATTATGCTTTATAAAAATGGAATCTCATCAGAGAAAAACATTCCTTTTCACATGTCAGTTCAGGGCAAAAAGCCCATATAGAAGAAAAAACAAAACAAAACCAAACAAAACAAAACAATACCAAATCCCAAACCTAGAACTGCATTGAACCAGAAATGCATTAATTGTTTTTATATCAGACAGTATTTTAAATTCTTATAGAAACATATAGGACAGCTCTGGTCTATCAAGTTCACTTTTTGTATACATAAGATGTCACTTAGGAAACAGAAGGATAGATGAACTGATTTGTTAAGGAAATATGTGCCAAGAAGTTTCCTGTATTTTGCCTGGATCGGTGCTTTATCTACAGCACTTATCTACAGCTTTATCTACCTTCTGGAGGCAGACACTTTTTACAGGAAATGTTTCTTGATCTTGTGAAGTGTGAGGAAAACTGGAAACAAAAGAAGACCTGGACTCGTACTGCTATTTTTCATTAAAGCCAAGAAGCTGTTCTTACCTTGCTATGGACTGACTTTTCATCAATGCTCCACAGAACATGAACAAACACTGCTTGAAGCGGTAAACTGAAAAGATCAATAACTTAGTAAATGCACTTCACATGTTTCTAGAATGAAAATCAAGATGTGACAAAGAACAGATGAAACCACCTAAGGTTTCACCTATCTCAAAACCAAGCATGTTCACAGACTGAGGAATCTTAATAACAAGCTTTGTCTTCTTTATAGAGGCAGTCAATGCAGACAAGTACACTTTGATACATAAGTTCTGGAATCTCTTAGGAAATAATAAAACTTTTTTATTCAGCTAACAGCACCCAGAAGGCATGGCTTATCTCTTCCTGAAAACTTACTCTACATTCAAAAAACCTGCAAAAGCACTAAGACCTAAAAAAGAAGATGCAGAGGATAACATTTCTGCTGAAGAAAACTATAAAGCAGAGAAAAGGTAAAGAAAACAAAGGCAGAATGGTTAGTACTCTTTAATCAATGCAGAGTCCAATGATTTTATTTTGAAAGCTTTTCCTTTTCATTGACTGTTCCCGTTTTTTACTGTAGCATCAAGGGTGCCAGTAGTGAAACACTCCTGTAGTGAAAATTATCTATTTTCTCAACATAGTTGCTGGAATAGAACTTCCTCCTAGTGGCCCCAATTCTCTATAATTCAATATAATCTAAAAATCTCTAGAATCTTGAAACCATCCATACTCCAGGCTTAGCTTTAATTTAATCTTGGCCTGGTGTGAACTTCTGACCTCTGGAATCCAAACTAAACTGTTTAACCTTCATTAGCCCCACATCCATTCCTTAAGAACTTGCCACCTCGGGAGACAAATCCTCTGCACACAGAAATATCGCAGAGGTGAAGGTCTTCAGCTTGGATTACTTTGTTACCTCAAAGCAAAATCCATGTTAAAGGCCTTCGTCCAGTTGCCTTATTCCCCTTTTACCTGCTTACTTCCATCTAAACTTGCCAGCAACTCTGCACTCTGTTCTGTCTCTCCCCTAAGCTTTCTTCTTTCTTTGATCTTTCATTATGTGTCTTGTCCTTCAGATTTTAGTCAAATGATCTTAGCCTTTGTATTCCAGCAATTTTGGGAAGCTTTAAGGCAAGATTCCTCTTAGGATTAAACATCCTGAGTTCCACACCCTATTTATATTTCTCTCTAATTAATGCTGGGTATCTCATCTTCCACTATCATTTTGTAAGAATCCCTGCATTATGAGGATTAAAGTTGAAGTTTACATTTAAATAAAGTATCAGTGTATACAACCTATGTTTCTTTCAAATTCTACAAAATTCACCATATATAACTTTGTAAAGGATTTTATCTCTCTTATATGGTCTTTCGAAAAATACTAATTACCAATACAGCCATCCATTCTCCACAACTTGCCTCCTACAAGAAGCCTTAATAATTGAAACTTTCATTCTACTTGGAACTTCCACTAGTAAGTACCTTTTAGTAGAACCTTTCAAAATCAATTCAAAATACTTAGTTTCCAGGAGGAAGTCTTAAAAAAAAATGCTGCAACATATACAAGTCAGCTCCAGCTGATGGGTGCTTGAAAAATACTATTATTTCTGGTGGTCTCAAATTATGTTGTTTCCTGGGTGAGTCAACAGTGACCACTAATACATACAGATATCACATGACAAAGTAAAAATAAAAAGGTATTTCAGCAGACCCTACATCTTTCACACAATTGAACAACTAAGTCTACCAGGATTTTTCTACTTCCACTGTCCACAGTTAGAACAACATACTACAGATGAAATGGAAGACTTCAGAGCTCTAAAACACAGCAGTGTCTCAAAACAGATGCACAGAGGCAGCTTATGATCAACTACTGCAACCCACTGAGTAACTCGGGGTGCAACCATACCCATCACTTTTACACATGCAACTGCAGCAGTTCTGAAGGTTAAAAAGACAACCTTATATGCTAGAAATAATACCCAGAAAAAACTTAACCCATAGAGTTCCCAAAACAATTATGAAAATGTCACAGTTTATTTTGTAGGCATTTTTTAATAGAAAATGAAAAGCAGTGGATTTATATATAAAAGAGATGGGAGTAATGACTACTGTACAATTTAGGTAATACCACTAACCCCAAAACCTCACCCTTGGTGCTGAGCTATGCTGGGTGGCTATGTATTAAACCAGTCCATCAAATGTGAGGTCTGTAAGCCTTTCACGAACTATTGCCCTCCTTAGTATCTCTCTAAGCACTATATATATAAATTACTTACTTATGCTTTTTACTGGGGCAAGACTCTGAATGTCAGCTTGAAAAGCAGACAGTACTAGAGCAGAAAGCTGCAGCAGGGCTAATCTGCAGTGGTGTTCACTGTAGCTGACAAGAATATCGAGAAGTGCAAAGAACTGTACAGATTTCTAGAAGCACCCCAAAGCCACAGTTTGGTCTTCCAAAAGACAAGATCTGAATCACAGCAATACATTAATAAATCAGTGGTAGCAGATGCTCAGCATACAAGTCTCAGAGAATACTGTCTTGCACTTTACACCATCACTCCATAAGCCTTCCTTTAAAAAATTGCCCAAAGGCTTGTCTTTTCAAGACTCCAAAAATCTAAACCTTGCAATTTGACAATTTGTTTCTAAGATTTAAAAATAAATCATCAAAAAAAAAACCAAAACAACTTACCACCACTATGTCCATATGAAAAATAATTTCAGTGAAGGTTTAACCCATCAAAAAGCATGGTGGGAAGGAACATAGAAAGCCAGCAAAACAATGCAAAGGTGGTGTAGGAATAGCCCAACCTCTGATATATACAGATGGAAGAGATGGATCTTCTTCTTACACAGCAAAATCAACATACAAATAAACATCTTTTAATGGAAAAATCAAAAAGAATAATACACCAGCAAATCTGTGCTTTGCCATTGAAAGGTACATTTTTATTTCTGAGTGGATCTGTTTAACCTACTCTAACTAAAAATTACTCCATTGTGTGGTCCACCCTATATTTTGTGCCTCCCCCCTCCCCCCTTTTTTTTTTTTGGCTTGCAAAACTAAAGTACTAAAGATGAAGCTTGAAAAATAAATAATTAAGTCTTCATAACTACACAGGAAACAAGTCACCATATGGCCCCCTTGCTGCATATACAAGGGAGATTTAAAGAATGTCAGAATCCCTCAATAATAGTCTGCAACTATAATAAAGTCATTTGATCTTAATTTAATGACAGACCATTCTTAGAGATTGACCCTAACCACTGACAATTTTCAGCTCCAGTTCCACATTTTTGCTCCTTCTCCAGTCTGGAGAAGAGCACAAGGAGCAGCTGTTTGATGCTTGTTGGTATTAGGGTTTTCCAGTATATGTGCAAACATATGCAAGCAGAAACACCTACAAAGGAATGGGACAGTGAAAGCTAGCTATCTTCAAAGGCTTCAGCAAAGAGAAGCAGAGGTTCCTGCCACACAAGTATGATCCTGGCACTGTAACCATTCCCTGGTGAACGTTTTTTGGGAAGCTGTTCTGGCATGGATTTGGTTATACTGGACAACATGACAAGATAGGGTTAGCTACAATGGTTATATGTCAAAGTAGAATGGTAGCATGGCTCGATTCATGTCATAAAATACTAGTTGTTTAATTTCATTTGTATTGGAATAGTTAAAACTCAAGCCCAAAGCTGCTTTAAACTTCCAGAACAGCTCCCCTTAACCTAATAGAAAAACATTGTCTAAACATGATTGTAATCAAACCCAAGCATTTCTTTTTCCCATTTTGATAGTAAGGAGATCCTACACCTCAAATGTAAGCCAGCAACCTCAGTGCAAACACCAAGCAAGCCAAAGCAGACCTGTGCACACATGCCCAGCCATGGGCCAGCTGGGTGTCAACCGCAGCAGACAGTCCATGCCTTTCAGATGGCACAGCAGTGAGTACGTAGATGTGCTATGCTCACTGCGCTTCTCCCAGCTCAGTGGATGGCTGGGTCCTGAATTTTAATAGCCAAAAGAATATAAAGAATGTATTTTTAGTCATTAAACTTAGAAGGAACAACTGTTAATACACCTGCTGAGGATGTCTGCTGAAGTGCCTTCAGCAAAAACACTCCAAAACCAGCACCAAGTGATTGTTTTTCTCCACATCCCTGCTGTGTCAAAAATCTAATGGTGAGTGTCCTCCTCTGCTTACCCAACAGCTCCAAACTGGGCTTTGCTGATCTACTTCCTCAGCAATGCTTGCTTAAGACTTGACAAAACACACTGGTGTTTTTTTTCAGGAAAATTCAGCATGAGATTCCTAACCAAAGGGGCTCAGTTATCTTATCCAATTTGATAAGGGACTCAAGATAGACAAGAAAAACAGATAGCAAAACTCTAACCCGGTCATACTAGTCTTGCAAGACAACAACTTTGCAAGAGAATGGTTTGTTTTTTATGCATGATGAAAAGATTCTCATTAAGTAACCAAAATTCAATTCTGCCATGCATGCAAAAATTAATTCCTACTGTAGCAAGTGGATTTTAACTCAGTGTTTTGTGCTTTTGTGTAAAACAGCCTGAAAAAAACATTGGAATTTTTCTCATTGGGAAATAAGGATTTGGTTTAATTAAAACATTTTGTGAGAACATAAGCATTTCATCAATATTTTAAACAAAAACAGTGCTTATGTTTTTGAAGTGCTCCATCCACAAATGAAATTGATATTTTGTCCCAATTAAGCACAAAACTGCTCAGAATCTCCCAAAGAATGAAAATTCCCCATGATCAGTTACAAGCTTGAAGCTTGAGTCTGCAAGTGGCTGTCATGATCTATTTCAAAGGGTACTTACTTGTATTTACAGCAGAAAAAATCTTTACAAATATGAACTGGAAATGTCTTGGGAAAAATCACCACAAAAATTATAACTTAATGTATAGTCCCTGCTTCTTCAACAGCATTTTTATTATTCCTTGAAATTAAAATTTTCCACACCCCATTTGCAGCAAAACTAAGATTTCTTTCAAGAAAATCCACAAAAGCATGTATTTTTAAAAGTATTGACTCTTCAGTTTTGTACATATGTAAACAGGATTGTGCCCAGTGACACTACTGAATCATCCTGAATCAGCAGCTGTAAAACGAAGGGGATGAACGGGGACAAGAGGTTAACTTACACAGCCACGCAATCTTCAGAGCAGAGAACCCATGATGGTGAAATACTCTTGCAGTTCATCACTTCCTAAACATTTCAAATAATCTCAATACATAAATTTAGGAAATATTTTTTCTACCTTCCTTTACAAGTTGTAACTTGAATCTATCACAGTATTCAGTAGCGGTAGCATTAGGAGAGAGGCATGTAGTTCCTTTAGCACTCTCCATGTTGAGACTCCACTTGCTGTTGTTATTCTGAGTACTACCTCTTCAATTACGCACACTTTTGGGATTTCTTGTGGGACTTAATCTTAACCGATACACAATTCTTCCAAGGTTAGGAATTAGATTTTAATTTACCCTTCACCAGCATGGTACACATATATTCTGAAGAAAGACATTAAAACTGTTCCTCTTGAAAGCAAACATCTCACCATAACTAAAGCCATTTTTTTCTTAATGAGCTCTTCAACAGAAGGAATAATTCCATAAATATTACCTCTCATAAGTGTAAATTGATGCAGTTGGTATAACAGATTAAAGATTTCCTAATATTCCTGAAACTTACAAAATGCACTTTTCACTCCATTAGCAAATATTTCTGTAACAAACTGATAAAGATTTGAAAACCATATTCCTATGTACATTTGTGAAGTACTTAGAAACAGAGGTAACACAGCCTGACCATTCCTGATCTACAGTAATTATTGTAGAACTTGAACTGTTCAGAAGAGGAAAGTGCTCCTCTACTGGATGGAAGCAAAGCAAGTACCCCATTTTGTTTATCCACACCTCTACTTAACTAGGAAATGTTTTCTTGAGGAACACCTCTTTAGTAATTAGGTTTTTCAAATATATATTTGGTACAATGCCACATACATACCAGAACCATCCCTGACATTCTGTACTTCTGACTACTGTCACTATACTCAGCAACTGAACCAGTTGTTCATCCCTTTTAACTTGAGCAGAGGGGTGGATGAGAGCAGCAAAGCTTTGTCAGTAATATTGCGGAGTGATAACCAGAGCTGGGGAGCAGCAATTAGCTTTGTTGGAGACTTTCCCTTCTCTTCCATGCTCACTGTGCCACTGGCCAGTAAACAAAACCCAGTACTGACTGGTGGCTATATATCAGAAGAAAACTAATGTTTGAAAGGATGAGAAAGAATGTTACAATAATCACACAAGAATTTTCTGACAAGCAGGCTTACAAATTAGTAGCACCATAGCATTAAGAAAGTACTCAATTTGCTACCTAGTAGCCTGATGCTGCATGGAAACAGAAGATAACATAAATAGACAGGTAAATTGAATTTCTTTGAGATTCCTTTTAGTTGCCAAAGAAAAGAGTAGGGGAAAAGAAAAAACTTCTGCAAGTGAGCTGTTAACTAGGTAAGTGATATAAAACAGGAGTAAGTGATATAAACCAGGATATAAGGGATGAAATAATGCCCCTACAATTATCATCAAAGGAGGATGTTAAACAGCAGCTGCTCCAGTGCCAGTTTTGAATGAGTAAACTTGGGGATACCTTGCATTCAAGACACGTAAAAGAGGCTGAATGAGGTCCCCTGAAGCAACAGAAGTCCAGAAAGACTGGGAAAAGGGTCCAGTCCAGCAACCAAGGGAACTGAGCAGGGTTATCTGGGTAATTAAAAAGTCTTGTCAATCAGACACTGGGTTCTGGGAAAATAAGATGGTTGCTGATGTGGGGTTCAAGCAATTGAAAGAAGGAAACACAATGAATGACAGCTGGGACAGATTTCTAATTGATATTTTGAGAATGTGGAAATAGTTGTTTTAAATGAGGAGTACTACCTTTGATGGGTGAACTAAAAGTTCTAAAAGTTAGTGCCTGCTGTAAATGTTCAGATCACAAAGAGCAAATACAGTGTTTGGCTGTACAGAATGGGATCTCAAATAATGGTACACAGGTGATGGCATTTCTGTGTTTCAGGCTAAGGCAGATGTTCCTTGAACATGTCTCCTCTAGGACAGTGGCAGTAAACTGGAGAGTTGAGAAAAAGACTAGTGGAAAACTGAGGGATCAGAACAGACCCCTTTACTACAACATTCAAGAATACCTATGCATTCATCTTGTCAAAGAGAAGGTGAAAAGGACTAAAGACTAAGCAACTATACCAGAAATAGAAACTTAATTATTTAAGAATTTCTCTCTTGCTTCCAAAGACCTAGTCAAGACAAATTATTGGAAGTTGGAGCTGGATAAATTTCTATCAAAACGTGCACCATATACTATTAAGCCACTTACAGTAACTATCAAGGGTTATGGGGGATTTTTCAGTCATCAGAAACTTTTTAAGTATCAGTGTTTATGCTATAGCAGATACTATTCAAATATAGCTACAAGTCTGGGAGCCAAAATAAGAAGAGTAAACCCCTTTGTTCTGCTTAATATGGCAGATCAGGGTAAGTGACCAGAACAAATTGTTCTGAGCTTTTAATCTTTGCACCCATGGATAATTGCCCTTATTTTTTCTTTAATAGATAACCACTGTGCTCTGTTATGGACGAAGTCCTCTTATTGGTTCACAAGGCACTGAAAATACTACTTCTTTTGTACTTCATTGGAATTTTGAACTAAAGCTATTACAGTAATGGTTCTTCAGCTCAACAGTTTTAGGATGCTTATTTGCTCTACACCCTCAGGGAAGCAGCCCCAGTTAGTTCAGAAGGTGACCTACTTGGCTGAGAAATATAGGTCCAGGAAAAGCAACATCTGTATATATTGCACCTTCATAGTGCTGTGCATTGTATTCACAATGTGCTGCTTTACAATAATCGAGTCTTCTCTTTCCAACAGGAAGACAAAACCAACACCAAGATAAAACCTCATCACAACAATGCCTTAACAACAATGATTAAGATCTCTTCATTATTCACTTTCTAGTCCTCCCAGTAAAGAGATCTTATCAAAGGCATATTTTTTCCATCGGTAAAAACCATGCCTCACTTAGGTATTCATCCCAATCACTCCCCTCTAGTAAATCTCTGTATTAACATGACATGCTGCTGGCTCACAGGGAATCTTGAATTCTCTACAGATGCTGGAAAGAAGGACGGAAGTTAGACCTTTATGTTTAGTCACTAAATTAAGGATTTGTTGGGAAATGTCTTTCCATAGCTTGAAGCACCTCTGTATGCTGACATGAGCAGTTGCCTTGGAAACTAAACCACTCAAAATGTAAAAAGAACAGAAGACATGTTAGCCAACATCTTCAGAACTGTTCCCATCATTAAACAACTACACCCTTTGTCAATCTCTACAGTAGTGCAGGAACTGCTGCTAAGTAATTCTTCAATAGACATTTTGCCCATGCAAAACATGAAGGTTCCTCCTAGTAAGGTAGCTTCTACCATTTATGCATTTATAGGGTTTTGGGATGAGTTTTTTCGGGTAGAGAACAGTTAAATTTAGGAGAGAATTACCACAGCCTTGGTTATAGTTAGTCATTTGGGACTCTGATATCTGGGAGCAAACCAGACAGTTATTAAACTCCCCCTTCAAGGAAGATGAAGCCAGGCTCTTGTCTTAAACACTTCCATGTTGCCAACTATCATTCAAGATGCATACACGCAAGAGAACCGAATGACAGCTGCTGAAGGGAACAACTTTCAGATATGTGCACACAGAAAAAAAGTAATTAAAAAAAAAAGATTACTTGGGAGGTTCATGGTTTTTCTCATTCAGCTATAGAAATAGAACAATTGTCTCCAATAAAAAAAAAAATTAGTGCAGATGATTATCCAAAAATACCATACTGGCAAAGAAGTCATATTATTGGTTTATTTCAACATAGGGACAATGTGATACATACAGGCACTGATATACAAGACTAACTTATGAAGAGCCATACCTCTGACTAATGTAAAATCCTTGCAATATTACATATTTTTACTTATGTGTAACATATCAAACATGCCCTAAGTTTTAAATAACGGGTGCAGAATCCCATAGCAGCATGTAAGAGAAGAATTTTCAAAATTGTTCGAGGTCATCTTTGCTAGAAGACATATTTTTTATAATAATAATAAAAAAAAAGAAATCATTGCCTTGTTAAGAAATGTCTCTGTTTCAAGAGATCTTGCATTAAATTCAGAAGCAGAGCCACTTGTGCCCTTCTTTCAAATATATTCCATATCCCTACAGGCAGCACAAGGGGGAAGATGGAAAACCAAATTTGACCTTACGAGAAATTAACTGATATACCATGATATTATCAATAGCAGCGTAAATGCTATTGAGGGTTCACAAAAATATGTGTCCATGTTCTTTTGCTTACTGCTGCTGGGGATTCTATGTGTAACTCTATAATTTAGATGCCATACTTCTAATAAGAATTGTCTTATCAACATGCTCCTTAAAGACAATTTCTTCTGCCTTCACACCTTTGTAAGTACCACGTTGCACCACTACATTTCTTGGGGGAATCTATGATAAGCCTAACTGTAAGACTTAGTTGTTACCAGTGACTGATTAAGCAGTTCAAAATAGCAACTTCTTTCCAAATCAACATTGTTCATTCTTCCCCAAAGCACTCAAAAAGCAGAGGAAAAAAGGTTAAGCACATAATACTTGGAGATTGCTTCCAGCTCATCCCCTTTCTTAAAGCTTAGGTGACCCAGGATGTCCCAGACATCCAGTAGAGACCCTTGCCTTAATCCACAATACTGCTCTTTCTCTTTGGAAACAGCTCTTCATTCCTCCCCCTTTATTACATGCTCTATCTTAGAAATATTTTCTTGATTTTTTTTCTTTGTAGTTTAATTATTTATTTTCTGTCATGTCCTAAGCAGTCCTCTTATCTCCACATAGTCAGCCAAAATAATACACATAATTGTCATAATTAATAATCAATTCTCCAGCAAATTTTTCACCCATTTAAAAAAAAAAACAAAAAACAAAACCAAACAAGTTTCAGATCACTAAAGTCAGTCTGTGACAAGAGCCTGATGTGGATGAAGATGTAGAATGACTGGTCAAGTATGTGTGTATAAGATGACTGGATCATGATAACTGATTCTGTATGAGCTTCCTTTCATCTTTCCTGGCCTCCAGCATGGCTGCAAGGGATGCAGCAGCATCAGAGCAAATTTACTTCCAGACCTTTCAACCCAAGGCTCTCCAAGCAATTATTCATACTGAACTAACAAGCTTTAAGAAATGATTTCCTAGTACCCTTGTATTAGCCTCCAGACAGTGTTTTGCCACAAGCAAGGCAGCAGCAAGGGACATATCTGGGGAACACACAATCTTGACTATGCGGACAGTATGGATGAGACCTTTTCAGAAAGGTGCCAGTGTTGGGGAAGTTGCTATAAGATGGCATCGTAGCAGGTAACTGCATTGTTCCACGCAGGTGGTGCAGCTTCAAGCAGTTTGATTATGTTTCTTATACAGTCTCCAAGACTTGCGCTCGACAAAGGAAAGAAGATGTTACAGTCAGGGAATAGTCTGAAGACTTAGTGGACTCTGAAAATCCTTGTTCACATCAAATACTATTTTGTAGACAACTAACGCATGAAATTGGTTTGGTGATAATTATGAAATTTCTCTCTGTAGCATCAGGAAGATGGAGAGAGCACTGGCACAACATGTAAACTGTTCAGAGTCTTCAAGTCTTTGTGCCAGTTTTCCAGCTCATCATGATGTAGGTTGAAAATTCATCTCTTTCCTTCAGAAACAGTAGTGAGACTTGACTTAGATGTCTGGATGAAGCTAAAGAATGTGACTGAAAAAGTGACTTAAAAGCATGCAGTGAGCCAGCATTGCATTTGCACCTCTGTCTAGGGACATGCCTTCTTCTTTCCTTCCCCAGCTCTCCTACTATCTGGAAACAAAACAAAAAGCCTATCATCAAATAAAGACATAGAAATAAGAGATAGACTACTCACTGTTAGAGGGCCAATATAATATTTTAAGGATTCAGTTCCAGCAGAGCTTAAACAAGAATGCAACCATAGATTTTAAGATTTGCTTAATATTTTCACTACTTGGAAGACCTTACAGGAGAGGGTGGGGTTAGGTATTTGGGGAGTGCTGTGAGGGTTTTTTGGGTTTTTTTTTACAGAATGAAAGAATTAGAAGTTAAAAGACTACGCTGTGACTTTAAAAACAAACTTAGCACACAAGTCAAGAAAGGTTTCAGCTTGTTGCCTTAAGACAGAGCACAGTCAACAGAGGACTGCAAACCTGAAAGGGTAATTCATTGAATCAGTCATATCAGCTTATTCCAAGAGGAACTGAATTGCCCTGTGGAAATATCTATTTCTCTCTGAACAATTAGCTTAGTCTAGACACACTGAACTTTAGACAGTGCTGGGCGAGATGAATCACCCTTTCCTTTATTCTCTTCTACCTCTGTATCTCTCTCTGTCTGCTGGAACATAAGGATACAGATACAGCTGGGATTTTATGAAACAATAATTCCAAACCAGAAAACCCCAGTAACTGAGTTTTTCATATGTTCATAGAATATCAGTCTACAGGTGTTCTTCCACACCTCCAAAACAACAAAGGAAAAAAAAAAAACCTCAAACGCCAGACGCTTCAAATGGAAGTACCTCTTCAAAGACTGTCAACCTATGAAGCAAGGCTTCTCACAGGCCTTTTCAAATGAGGCACAGCAAGTAGCTAAGACAAACAAAACTTCTTGCTGTTTTCCTTAGAAGAACATTTAATTTCAGCAAACATACAGTAAATTCATATAGCTACATTCTGACCTGGTTATCTAATAAATTCCCTATTTATTAATTGAATTTTTCTTATTCAATTAATGCACAAATATGTATCTACTGTAAATACAGATTTAAAGTCAAATATCAATTGTGAAAGAATTCTATTGCTTTAACTTCTCTGCCTACTAGATTTTGATCAAAGCATCTTAAAATGTCATACTGCTCTCCTTATAGCCACATCTGCCTTTTGCATATTAAAAAATTTCACATATAGAAAGTGACAGGTCTTCAGTGCAGGAGAAAGTAGTGTCATTGAGAAAGTTTCTACAGGCTCTACTTCTTGCTCTTGTCCACACTGAAACCTTTTCTTCCCCCTTCACTAAGTGTCACAGGGAATTTTCATTCTTGTCTAATCACAGACCCAATAAAGCCCGGTACTGACACTCTCATCTTGTTTCTCAGTGAAAAGCTGACAAAATTTTAAAGGAATAATGACTCTGCATGGCGTTCTAAGGAAAAATTACTAATGGACCTGGACTTTGGAAAAAGAAATGTTTCCAATGACACAGAAAGGAAAGTTACAAGATTAAGGATGCATTTTAAAATGTACTCAGTGAGAAATTCAGGGCAGGGGAAAATAGCTTATAAGACTATTTAAGCTCAAAAGAAGAAAAACAAGGAGAGTCCAATCAGCTCATCAGCCTCACATACATCTGCACAGGCAATAGCAAGAAAATGTTTGTTTAGGGACTGCAGATCATGCAACCTGTGTTTAAGCGATAGCATACAATATGATTGCAACAAAAAGGGTTCAAGTTGCAACATGGTTGCTAGCCTGTCCTTCAGCTGGGGTAACAATTGTGTGGTGAGTATTTCAGCTTTGCACGCTCCCGATAGCAGGTAAAACATTAAAAACTGGTACTAGGGACACCTTGTAATTGAAAGTACCAGCCTCAGAAATCACAATAAGAGTACCTTAGTTTTATCTAGTTATTTATTCTACCCCTCAAAGTTATGGACAGGTACAAAGCAGAAAGACCCAGAAGAAGAGCTGGGAAATTAGAAATAACACCAGAAAGTTTTGTGTGTTGCCACCCCATGAGCAGGGGCAGGCTGGGCAACGCAGCGTGCTTACACCCTGGGAGCCACATTGCTTGTCCTTGCTCAAGGCTCAGTGAGCCAACAGCTGGCTGGCAATCAGCTGTGGGCTCCATCCCATTCCAGACCTGTTACTGCAAGAACTGCCACAGTTCCACAGCATAGTCCTAAATGGAAGTAGATAAACTGTGTGTCTTTTACAGCATGACTGTAAAATAACATGGCAATGTGTTTCCAGGCACCATCTTCAGAGTTTGTGTAAGTACTCAGCAATGAACAGTGTTGCTGTCTCTTACAGCTCCACATCCTGGCGGAGTTATTCCGTTAGTGATGTGAAAATACATGATTCAAATTCTTGCCAGTGAAAACCTTCCACTGACTGACTGACCATCTTCATCACTTCTGACCCTACAGCACAAAATCAGAGTTGAGAAGTAGGCATAGTTCTTCTCTCCTCTAGAGGGAAATGAACATTTTGGTTACAGAAGGTGGGAAAGAGAAATATTTAGGGACTTCAGGAGCATGAGTGGATGTGTCCCCTCTTTGTTTTTTCCATTTTCTGCAGGACTGATGAGAAGACAGGTATCTTCTGATATTCCTCTGCACAGTACATCTGGGAAGGTAAAGAACAGAGCTTGCTGCAGCCAGCACCAGCTTCAAAGAGCTCCAAAGTGCAGCAGAAGTACTTTGCAGCACTGAACTGAGGCTAGGTTGCAATTTTTTCCCTGGAAATAAAAGATTACATAGGTATGCTAGTGTTGGATCAATCTGGCTAAATGGTACTGGATAAATCTGTGGGATACAATTAGTGCTTGGAAACAGGTTTCCAGCTCCTACTTCCAGCAAACAAGAGTTTCCACAAGAGGAAATGAAGCCCCCACAGACTGCAGGATCATTAAGATTTTTGTAAGGGTCACAGATGTAAAAGAGTTACAAATGTCAGTTAATTGCCTAAACCTTTTTTTTTTTCCTTTTCTTTTAATATCATGATTATTTGACATTATTAACATAGAATCCAAAACCCAGAATACATTATTTCAGTGCTGCACAGTTATAAAACTATGCACCAAACAAAGGTCAGGCACTACTCAGAGGAATAGTAAAAATCTAATGTTTTGTGTTACTCATTTATCATGATGCCACATCTTCCTTAAATGGAAAACCAGAGCAATACACTAGATATGTCTCAACTTTGGGATGTTCATAACAACTATACTACTTCCAGTATAAATCTTTGCTGAAAATTTGCATGGAGGAGATAAAGATCTGTAATATAATAGTGTAATTATAATGTAGCAAAAATATTTCTGATTTTTATAACAGAAATACACTCCCAAGTGTACACCACCTAGTTGCAACAATTTATTTTTTCCAGTTATTGAACTGGGCATGGGAACTATGAACTCATTGCTGGGTACATAAGCACTTCACAGGCAACTTACAGAAACACCATCCTTATAGTATTCCCAAGACCTGTGCTGGGCTTCCAATATCTCAGAAGCCTCAAAGTTTGACTTCAGTGCTTTTTTGGGTGATTATACCTTTAGGGATAAAAGAAACAGAAAATTATTGATGTGGCAAGGGGAGTGAAAACCTCATGCAAGAAGAAAGCTCCTAATAGGCAGGCAAAAATTTTGAATACATAAGTAAGCTCAGGTGTTCTCAAGAAAAGCAAAGCCTTGACAAAGAGTAATGAGGCATTTATCTTTCACAATAGAAAAAGTAGAAGTGTCTGTATGATGTACTTCATCAGATGTCTCAGGAACAGGATTTGAAATGACTGAAAGAACTCAATAGAGTATCTGAGCAATTAAGAGGAAACATGAAGAACCGGGGGGTGGGAAGGATGTACCTTAAATACCACCTCAGCCAATCTTAACTGCTTCACTCCAAGCATTTTTTCACAAGTCAAAGCCTTTCCATCAGGGAAAACAAGAGCAATTCTCTTCAGTCAAAGGTAGTAGACAAGCAATACTCTAATGGTTAAAGGAAATACTTCCCTTTCCTCTGGAAGTGCTCTAACAGCCAGGTAAAACTGTTCTGGGCAGCAGCACTTAAGTCTATAATGAAGCTGTTACACTTTGAAAAATACAACACAGATCATTATTAGTTTAGAAAGCCAGTTAACATGCAGGACCATAATTTTCTAGCCCATATGTTATCATACTCAAGAGCAAGGAAAATCTAAATGTCAATTATTATAACCATGTTATGCTTTTGTTCTTAATTTATAGCTGGGTAAGCCTGTGGTGCTCTGGTCATGCACTGAAATGAAAATCACCTATGCTGAGGGAGAACTAGGTTGAAGAACTGAGGATCAGGCCCCTATTTATTCCTCTAATTGTCCGTAGATTTTCAGGCAAGAATCAATCTGATTTTTTTCACCATAAATGCACAAAGAGAAAAGCAGCAGTCTCACTTCTCACTTTATGTAATTACGCAGTACGTTCACCCCAGAAGTCCCCCTGCCCTTACAGTCCTCTGCCTCTGATCCACCACACAGCTCACGCTCACCACATGCTTCCGTTGTAGTAGGGACCCATGGGACACCTTCATCTCTTCATTTTCCTGTAACCCTATTAAGCAGTCCTTGAAACTAACTTTCAGTTAAAGACTCTTCTGTTATTACAAGGGGCTGCTAACAAATCACCTGGAAGTGTTCAGCCCTCAGTATCATGTGTGCAACATTTGGTGTCCATGACATGGTAAATTCAGCTTTGCTTTTTTCTAAGCAAGGTAAGGAGCTGATAAAAGGCAAGTACCAAAGCACTGACTCATACTGGAGTAATATTTACAATGCTGAATTTAAAACAAATAAACAAAAAAAAAACCCCACAAAACAAAAAAAAACTATAAAAACCCCCACCAAAAACCCAAATGTGTATCTAAGACATCTCAAAGACTGATTTCTTTTAAAATCAAAAGAGGACAGAAAAGACAGCTATTTTAAAAACTGCTCACAAAGTAAAAATCCTATTTGCAGTTCACTTTCTGGCAGAAGTCTAAAAAAGATGAACTAGGAGAAAGTGAATAAATCTCTCCAGCCTTACTAATGGCAAGGCAATACAACTTACTGCAAGATGCTAGTGATTTTCTTTGAGGTACTGACTGAAGTTTGGAGGAACTTTTTTCCTTCAAAGTTTAATGTAAGCTAATGACTGATATTTCAGGTGTACAGACTTACACATGTGACACAGAAACCTAGCAGTGCCCTCACACACACACACACCTCTTCCTATTACTCCCCCATCTCCTCTTTCACAATACAATCTCCCGCAGAGACTAACTCTTCACTGTGGTAACAGCCATAATGAAGAAGACTTGTCTGCATAAACTAGATGCAACTTAGACCAAGATGTTAGATTAAATACTCACATTTGCTGAAACTGCATTTATTTGTTGTGTACAGAATTGTTCTACATGTTTTTCCTTACTTAATTTCAGTTTCGACTGCCTAACCCCATGCAGAGGGCAGCCTTAATGAGAGCACAAAGCTGTGAGTAGCACCCTCTGAGAAGAGGTATCAATGAGAAGGCAGCAACTACTTTTAAAATGATTTACCTATATCTAAATGTGAAAGTACTGTTAAACAAAGTGATGGTCTATAATGTCCATAAGAAAGGTCAACCCAACATTGCTTTGAAAATGTATTACAGCAGTACTCAATATTGAACCAAGATGGGAGGTTCATGCAAACTGCCACAAATGGACAGGAGCTGTGTATTTCAAATAAGTCATAAAATCACAGAATGGTTTGGGTTGTAAGGGACATTTAAGGATATCTAGTCCAACCAGCCCTGCTATGGGCACGGACACGTTTCACTAGACCAGATTTCTTAGAGCCCCATCCAACCTGACCTTCAACACTTCCAGCCACAGGGCATCCAAAGTCAGCTATGAGTAGTTTGAAAGACAGCACATCAAAACTGACTGGGAAAGGATCTTACACCTTCAGACAACACACACATACACAAACCCCAAGCAATGTTACACAATGCATTTTGGATGTCAAAGTAAAGACAGAATTGTAACCTATGGAGCGATGCTGTTGTCCTCTTCCTTCCTAAAAGTAGCAGGGACTGGGAACAAAAGGACAACAGTATATTCTTTCATGCTGCATAAGATTCTTTTTCTTTTCTCTTTCTTTTTGTCTTCTTCTCTTTTCTTTTCAAGGTAAGTAAGGACAGAACATGAAGCACACATCATCCTCCAAAATATATAGCTCATACGTCTATTTTTCATGTCATTCCTAAATTAGCTTTTCTAATACAAAAAAAAAAAAAAAAAAAAAAAGAAAGTGTCTGAGAAGAGTGCTTTCTGCCCACAGCAAATGATCTATTATCTCACAGCCAACACTGTGCATATTTTGTTTTGGCTCATTAACCTGAGCTGGGCAAGCGGCAAATGGAAAGCTCTGTTCTCATTGATTCATTTTTAGAATTAAAACAATGGATTCGGCAAAAGAGGCAAAATGTTTATTATTAGAAATTAATAACTCTAGGCAGTACCTAAAAGACAAATGTTCCTGAAAAATAGTCTTATGATAACACATTGTGAATAGTTTGAATTTTATTCACAGACTTATTTTTAATACTAAAAGCCAGATGCTGCCTGTTAGAAAAATGCACTTCAGCCAAAACTGTCATCATCTTGTATATCCCATAATGACAGCAGAATTTCTACCAGATTATGCCCTTTGATTTTCACATATCTGTGTGTGCAGATCTGGGCGTGGGAAGGACTTGCAGATTCGCAGTTTGGAAAATCCAAACATCGTTAGCTAAAATCTGCTCCTGAAGCTGAGGTTAGATGAAGCTTCTGTTTTCCTAGGCAAAAGCCACTGGTTTCCGAGACAAAACTGATACCTCCTGATGAAGTTGTTTTAGGGAGGAAAGACTATAAACATATCTGTATGCTTAATGTTAACAAGCTAGTCAGGATTGTCTATGGGGCCAGAATCTGACAATAACCCTGAATACTGCTGAGTTATCAGGGTTGATTATCAGGGCAGAACTCACCCTTCTCAGCTAACACACACCATGCTGACTAGGTCTGATCACCTGTTTGTCCCACACATGCCACATGATGACACTCAAGCGTCTCATTGTTGATGGGGCTGGTGCTTAAAATGCAGACATTAGCAAGGAAACACTGAGAATATGAGAAAGGAAAACAAAATTGATGTTATCACACTAAAGTCATGCAGAACTTCTCAGTAACAAGCAAGTTTGGCATGCCAACACACATGGAAATGAGAGAGAATGGGAACCTTTCTGTTCATGGTATTTAAAGGGAAAATTGTGTGGGTTTAATAGATGAGCATCTTTTCCTTGACTAGCACTGAGAAAGATGGATAGGATTTACAAATAATCAGACATGATAACTCATTTCACCCCTACAACAGGCTATTTTAAGCTAAATACTATGGCCAAAAGTCAGATGTGTAGACAAGCAACTAAAATGCTGCAGTCCCACCTCTGAAGTCAGGGCAACCAATCTCTCATCAGGACAAAAACTGTCTGTATAGTGAAGAGTATTTCTTAGTTTCTTCCTTCTGAGTTACTTCAAATCCTAGAAGGAAATATCAATATATTTTTAACTATAATTGCAGCAAAATAGTATCTACAGCAAAGTAAATAGTTTTCAAAATACCCTGATTCCTCATGAACTCAATGGGGTGTAGATTCTACATCCATACTTTTTTGAAGGCTGACTTTGGAGTCTCACTTTTAATGAAGTGATGTTCTGGCAGCTCAACCTGCCTAATAATAACTGAATGCGCAGAACTGACATAACTGGAGGCACACATTAGGTTTAATTGCGATGTTGGCTGCAATTAGACAACTTCCACCAGAGATGTCTGCCTCCTACTGTATCACCCAGCCACTTGCTTTATTTTCATGCAATTTTACTTCTTTATGTCAGGAATATTAGAATAATTCTGCACAATCACTAAAGCCAAGATATGCAAAGCAATCAGGAAATCTGAATATTTAACGCACTGCTCTAGGGAATAAAAGGAGCCCTGTTAAATCAGACTATTCTGAAAATGAGTTCATTAGCACTCCTGTGAGTGACTGCAAAGAACAAGTACTAAATGCAAAATTATTAAATGAAAGCAGGAAGCCCCCTCTCAACAACTGGAAAACTCTAAGTGTGTGTTTACTGTTTAGATGGTAAGTATGGAAAGGATCAACTACAGTAGTCTTGCAGAGTAAATGAAGATACTCTGGGTGGTTTAAGTTTTGTTTCTGTAAAGGCACAAGCAATCAAAGTAAAAGATCTGTCTGCAAAGGAAGACAAAATTAGCACGAACAGCTGCTGACAGAATGTCTCATGGTATCTGGTAAGAAAGCCTGACTTTTGTATTCCTGTCGTCGAAACAGGAGCAAGCCACACAAAATGTCATACTCTACGTACCCGCACAGGGAGCCTGGCTCCTGGCAGGACCTCTTTTATGTTATATTTTGCTTATATTTTATTTGTATTTTATAAGGAAACAGGAGACTTTGGTAGAATTTTGGCCAACGCTTAACTTGGAGCAGTTTCAAAAGAAGCAGTGTTCAGAAGGGAGGTTTGGTCTGAGATGCTTCATATGGTAAGCATCTGCAAAATCTCAGAAGGTTCCAAGAAGCCAAAAGGCTCTAGAGAAGCAGAAATAGCACCTCTGCAGCATCAGGGGTCAACACAGTCTTTTCTCCACTAAGAAAAGTGAACTTCCCCCTCCAACAACCATCATCCCCCCAGCCTGCAAGGATTCTTCTGAGAGAAGATTACATATCAGATCCCATTAATTCTTCTGATCTTTCTCCTTAACCACTTTTTATCTCAGACCACAAAAGCCTCATTGCAGATGTCAGTCCTCGTGTTCCAAGACAGACACACAGACCTTGTTCTTCCGAGGTTCTCAGCTCCCTTTAATCCATAAGACACTGCACATGCTCAATAATCAGGTTCAGGGGGAATAGCAATCACAGGCGGGGTACATCATGCTCTCCTGGCCCTGAACTGGAAAGTCTGTTTGAAAAAATTAACTGAAATACTTCAGTCAGAAGGGTGGGAAAGTGATAAGGAATTACAGGTTGTTCCAAGGAAAAATGTGTCCATGTCTGAGCCACTGAAAATAAACTCCAGCATAGAAACAAAATTACTTTGTAAATGTTTTTATATCAGCCAAAGAAATAAGAACTTCTAAATGAGATCTGAATCAGAGATCAACAATAAACTAATTTAGTTTTCTTATTTAGTTTTGTTGATTATTTGTAACATCACCAGTGTATGGCAATGCCACCCATGTAGAGCATGACATGGCACTCTGGGAACCGTACCTGCATTACATTATGAGACTGCTGCCCCAGTTAATGCCCACAAATCCTCAAAGTGAGGTATTTGTGCAAATGCCCTACTGCACTATGAATAACTTGAGTGTGTTACCAGCTACAGTGAACAGTATGTCAATAGATACAGGTAACTTAAACAAGATGTCAAACTAACACTTTTTTGTTGATTTTCAGGAAACAAACACTTGTCCTTTGAAAACTGGATATTATTTTTACAGAATGGCTAATAAAAGAAATGGGACAGCAGACATTTGGATGTATTGCATCTGATATAAAGCCTTAAAAATGTAAACGGATGGTATTTGGCTCCTAGTCTGACATAAGCAACATAAATTTGGTTTCTTCTTTATTATCACAATACAGGAATATATGCTATTCCTTCTATGACCATGTCTCCTTTGGTCATCAAATTTCTTTATTTGTTTTTACTTATGATTATCAGAAAGTCTTTATATTTACTGAGACTGCAATGGCAATTTCAGGAACAGTACTTCCATTTCCTGCACTATAAAGTTTTCAGGAGAAAAAAATATACACGCAAACACAGAATAAATGAGCAAAAGTTATGAAACAAGCTTATCACCACATTTATAAAGGACTTAAAAAACCTTAACAAATTAGAAGTCCTCTAGCTCAGTTCTTCACTCTGATTTGCTTTGAAGGTACACAGTATTTGCCAACCTCCCCTGCCACCCAGTACTATCAAACACTTGGAAGGGGTTACATTCGCATGAGCCAAAATCCATATGCACCTAGAAATCACACATGGATGCAAGTGAAAAGTACCCACTTTGATCCTGCTTAGGTTCCTTACAGTAGCAGTCTGCACGCTAACAATCTCCCAACCAGGAAATGAGCCTTGGTGATCATCGATTTTTCCTGTTCATTAAAATGAAGCAGTTTTAGTTAACAGATACCACTTTAGACTACAAACTCCTCTGCCAAGAGTCTCAACGTATTTTTGCAGAATCTCACTTTTTATTTTTTTTCAATCTGCACACTGCGCTTCATGCCAGAGTTGGCAGCAATCCAGCAAGGCTTATTAACTCAGCTGCCCACTGCACTTGCACACGGCTAGCCTGAATCTCCTGGTTGAAGCACTTACATAGCTAGTGAACACACTCTTTGCAGAGACAAGGCACTTGGAGCTGGGGTCTGAGTAACAGAGCAGGAGAGTTTCAACAGAGAAGACAAGTATTCCCCAACAAGGATGCGCACAGTCGTTATTGGTGTCAGTCATCCATGGCAGAGATGTCACCCTGAGAAACCTGCACCTCTAGCCATGTCCCAGTCGCTCTGTTATTCAATTTTCTTCTCTCTAGAACTATAAAATGGTAGGTTTTATCCACATGGCAAGCAGAGTATTTTCTCTGGTTTGGGAACTAAATTTAGGACAAAAGTAATTTCCTGCACAGTCTCCTCCCACTCTTCCTCTCTGACACTGAGTCCAGCATTGGGCAAGTGCCATAACTGGTATTGCCAACTGTTGAAATAGTTTTCTTCATATTAGAAGAGGGAATCAGATTTTTGAAGTATCTGATAAGAAAAAGAGCTGAAGTCAACATTAGTTGCACTTTTCAGATCCCACTCTTTAATCCAAGTAAGATTTAGCTTGCAACTATGTGCACACTGAAGAAATAAAATTCTCTGTCTGTTTCTCTGAATTTCAGAATCATGAGAAGAGATAACGCAAGATAACTGTCATAACTTCTTAGTGCTAACACACACAGAAGCATAGTACAAACCTTGCAGAAGAAGGAAATGATTCCTGGATTACTTTTTAAACAAGCTAGAAACACTGCGGGGAACAAATCCCAGGATGTTTTAGGTTGAGCACATAACTGATACACAGCTCCAGTGTTGATGGTCATCAACCAAGGCCAACTCTGAAAAAGACTCTCATGAATCAGCAAGAATATGGCACACAGAGTATACACATATATTTCACTTTAAAATCAACATCACCATCAGTTTTGTCTACCTCCTGTGTACTTTTGTGCAACTAGTATTTGCAAATCTTTCTGCTCACAGCACTGCAAGCTTTGGATATTTTACAGAAACAGGCTGAAAGAATCATATGGATTTTATTCTGTTCAGCCTGTGGTACTGAGGCTGATCTGGGCCGCCAAGAGAATTCATTTAGTTATGCTGCAGACAGCTTCATTTCCTCAGGGCAAATTGCAAGTGTAAGAAAAGGGTCTTCAGGGCAAAGGCTGGATCCATTGCCCTGGCAGCTGCTGCATCAGCTTAACCTGGGGTCTTTGTGAAATCCCTCAAGCCTATCACATCACCAGATACCTACACCTGCACTGCTCCCCAGCAACAGTGAAGCTGTCATACAGGCACAGAACAACAGTACTGTGAATAAACAGTTAATCCCACGCAAGCAGGAACTAACCATTTTTCCGTACAAGTGGTATATATATGCCCCATCAAGAAATGTAAATCCAGTGTGTGCAAAACCACTGTGGATATGCATTGGGTTTACCAAGTGGGATGAATGCCACACAGCTCCCCTCTAAAACCAAAAGGATTTAAACTACCAAATATTGTGTATGGGCATAATCAGTAGCTGATTTTGAAAATAGCGTTTTCTTTACTTAAATCCTTTTACTTCCCACATTTGAGATTTACTACTTTTGTCTTCAATGGATTGAGACTGTTCAGCAACTCATGAGACGAGACCACTTACTGCAGAGCTCTGAGCTATGCAGCAAAACTTCTGTTACATTACTCATCCCTAAGGTATAGACGATGATGAATACCATGTAAATACTTGTCACACACAAGAAAAAGAAAAAAAAAACAAACAGAAAAGATAAATTTCAATGAATTTATAACTGGGGAAACACAATGTAATGTGGAGGAAAAAGAGTCTGAAGCAAGTTTTAAATTGCAAATGCACTATGTTTTCTGTGTCTGTCTTCAAATTTCTGAGATCAAAACTGAACTTAGTCATCATTTTCTTTATGAACACTGGGTCAAATATTGAAGCACGTAGTTTTGTTTCTAATATTGCAGTGAGGATTACTAAATTGTTGTACAGTAGTTGGTAAGCAGGTATTTATTACTGCTTCAGAGTGAAGCTATAATAAAACCTAGGGTAGCACATTAGATATATTTTATTACCTCCTCATAAATGCCAGACACATTGGAACAATTAAACCTTACCTCCAGTACTCTAATCCCACAAAGCTGGTTTCACAAATTCCTCATTAAAGGACACGTTGATGAGGTCCTGGTGCATGTCGCAATAAATATGCTGCCTTGATTAATTCTGGTATCTTACAGGAAAAGCCAGATCATTGAATAATCAGATTTAGCTATCAGCACAGCAGGAGATCTATGTTTTAAACCAATTTAAGGACTGCAAATACCGTATGCCAGCTGACAAAATCAAGCAACATAATTGACTCAAACACTATCCTCTTCTGTTCAGTTGTTTATTGCAGGACAATCTATGAAGCTACCCTACAAGAACAGCTACAGTTCCTTTTGTCAAAGGCCATTCAGCTGACAGACTCATTAAAATGCTTCCATGCACAATCTGCATGAATAAGTAAAGCTTAATATTTAACCGTTAGAAAGTTTAAGCATGTTTGTGGAGACATACATTTAGGGAGAGGAGTAATGAAAGGAAACTGTTTATTACACAACAATTTCTAATTCTTTTTACCAACAGAGACTGTATGGAAGTTTCTCCATTGCGTGCTCACTCCCATTGCTAAGACAGGGGTTTCAGTCTTCTGTTCACTGCCTCCAGTGCCCTGCACCGGAGGCAGTCAGTATGCATAGGGAACTGCAGTCACACTCCAGACTGCATTGCAGTCACACCAGGAGCTTTCATTAGTACAGGCTCCAGAAGCTTACAGAGAAATATTGGAGAGAATGCATGCATGGCTGTGACCACTATCACTCCTGAGCTTTTCAGTCTGTGGATTTCGTACAGAAGATGGTTGAAATCGGGGATTTCAGTTTAACAATCAGAAATGTTTACGTTACTCAACAAAGGTTTCACAGGAAAGGTATTCCCTAAGCTCCTCTATCCCTCCTGGAAAGCAATTATGGCCTCTCACTGCACAGCTCCTGTTTGAAACTGCTTGACATAATAACAGGTAAAAAGAAACAGATTTGCTTTTTGTAAACCCACTACTTTTTGCATTTCTACAGCTACTGTAAGATTCTTTGGGCTGAATGGCAGAGTGCAAGTATAAAGCATTCACTTTTACAAGATACCAAAGTTCTCTTGTCTGAATGGAGTCAGACTGAAGTAGAGTTAAAACATGTAGTTCAGGAAAGTCACCTTCCAAAAATATATATCCCCTGCCCTTCAGTACACAACGTAAGTGCCTCTTACAAATGTTACACATTTCTATATACAAAACACAGACCAGTACTTCTTTACAGTTGCACTAGAAAGGTTGCATCAACTGAAGATAGATCAAAATTAGATCTTGCTTACCTATGAGTTTATATACATCACTATAATAATCTTTCTATGCATAGCATATAACTAAATGAATTTCATTACACCACAGGAGTGAAATATAATTTACAGCATGAATAGGAAGAACAAAACATACCACACTGAACTCATGTTCTGCAAGTGAACATTCTGTTTCTAACATGGCCATTAAGACAGTTTGACCAATATATACCACCAGCTATCATGGAAAACTATAGCAAGCAATAAAGTACAAGTAATTTCATCTGCTTGATTACATTAAGACAGTAGTTCCTTAAGTATCTTCTATACTAAAATCATACAATGAGAATGTGACCAATTGGATATTAAACTGCTGAAACTCATTTTACTTCCTCCAGTAAGCTGACAAAAGGAACCAATACTGTATAGTATACAAGTTGAATCACAAGTTAAAAAAACCAAAAAAAAAAACCAAAAAAACCCAAAACAAACAAAACCAACAACCTTAAACACACCAGACTTCACAACTCCACAAAACTAAACACTTGCAAGACTCCACCTGGAGTACTTCATCCAGCTCTGGGGTCCCCAATATAAGGAGGATGTGGACCTGCTTGAACAAGTCCAGAGGAAGGCCATGAAGATGATCAGAGGACTGGAGCAACTCTCCTAAGGAGTCAGGCTGAGAGAGTTGGGCTTATTCAGCCTAGAGAAGGCTCTGGGGAGACCTTTTAGCTGTCTTCCAATACCTAAAGGGGGCCTACAAAAAATCTGGAGAGGGACTTTTTACAAGGGCATATAAGGATAGGACTAGGGGAATGGCTTTAAACTGAAAGAGGGTAGATTTAGATTCGATGTAAGGAAGAAGTTCTTTACTGTGAGGGTGCTGAGGCACTGGCACAGCTTGCCCAGAGAAGCTGTGGCTGCCTCATCCCTGGCAGTGTTCGAGGCCGGGATGGACAGGACTTTGAGCAACCTGGTCTAGTGGAAGGTGTCTCTGCCTATGGCAGAGGGGTTGGAACTACATGATCTTCAAGGTCCCTTCCAACCCAAACCATTCTACAATTCTATGATTAGGATCACCACACACCTTTGCTGGTTTTCTGTGCATTCCTGACAGTAAATGAGAAATCTGCATGAGAAAAAACAATATGCAACTGCATAACTAAAAAGACAGCCTATGGTCACACGTGGAGGCTGAATATACTTATGCATGTAACAAATGGACTTCCTCAATTTTTAATTAAGTACTACATTTTGCAATCTCAGTAAGAACCTTTTCAGAATAAGGACTTTCCCTCCCCTCTTTTTAATATGAAGATTACATGAAAAGGAAAAATAAAACCCATAATTATATGGATTTACCATAACTCATCAACAGTAGCCCAAATAGTTCAGCAAATGAACAAGAATTGCAGGCACAGACTGTCACAGCCATGGGTCATGTCATGGAAGTTTTCTAGATCTTTGCTCATTCTTGGTGCTTTTGCATTTGGCCTGTCTCCAACCAGTGAAACATCTTTTCTGAAGCCTGGAGCCTCATGCAGGGCACATTTCATTTCACTCCTTACTTGGTATTTTCCAAGACAGACCAGTGCTGCATATAACCACTCTGCTTATACAGCCAATGGCAATGTTTTCCAACAAGATGTCATTCCTAGTTAGTGTTCAGCTGGAATCAACTACAACCTCAAAATTCTTTCATTCAGACCTGCTTAGCTAGCAACTGATTTCCATGTGGTATTTGATTATTCTTGCCAACTTCACACTTAGCTTTTACAGTGTTTAAAAAAAGAAACCATCAATGTTAAATCTGTTCTCTAACATAGCTTCTATCTCTGATATGATTTGCAGTACAGATCTTAATTAAAAGTTCTTGTTGTTCACAACATTAATATTAATTAGTAGCAGATTTGGGGCAGGTTACTACAAAATGAGGAATTTCTCTGCAGCTGAAAACAAACAAGCATAATTATGCACTAAACTTGGTTTTATGTCTTCTTTGTACAAAGCTTCAGTTAGATAGTACTTTTACACCCTGTTCATAGGAGCACTTACAACGTGTTGAAAGCTTTCCTATAGTCAAAATATATCAAATCTACTTCTTCCATATCCAGCAGGCATGTTGCTCTGTCACAGAAGGAAGACAAACTGATTGAAAATGACTTGTCTTTAGCAAGTCTGTGTGGATTGTTTCTTACCATCTCACTTTCTTTCAAATACTTATAAATTGTTTGTTTCAGTATTTTTCCATAAGTTAACCTGCCTGGCCTGTAGTTCTGTTCTATATTTCCACTTCTCATTCCCTTTAGAAACAGGCACTAAGCTGGTCCTTTTTCAGTCTGACAGAATTTTGGTTATCTTCTGTTCATTCTCAAATAACATCCCTAATAGTATCAACCATTTTAGTGATTTGCCTAAACTTTCTATCTGCCATAAGAACATTTAGGAAAAGACCCTAAGCTTAAGCCTCCATGTATGCAGGCGAGGCTGTGTTCCAACATCTTAGCCCTTTGTGCTTGTCCGCTCACTTAATCCTGATCAATGAAGTAAAAATGGTGCTTACAACCAATTTAGCAACATCTGTCAGTAACTTTCTAGTCTTTCTGCCTAACAGACAAGTTCTTTCTTTAGTGATTTCTCTTGCTACTAATATATTTATAGAATGCTTTCTTGCTGCAGCTTTGCCAACTCTGTCTTGTTTTGTACTGTGTCCTTCTAATAATGTCTCTACAAGCGAGTACCGTAATAAGACATGTTCAAAAGCTGAACTAGTATCCCCTTTTTGCATGGTTCCTTTAGTTTCAGACTAATGAATAACTTGCAATTAGGCAGCAGCAATTATGGCTATCTATTCTTCCCAAAGAAACAGCTTGTACTTGTGCCCTTACAGCATATCTTTAAGAAACCACTAAATCTTCTGTTCTCAGACTTCGACAAATTCTTTGATTTTCTGAAGTATGTTTTCAAGGCCATTGCTTAATAGCCACTTCCATCCAATTCATCACCCTCTTCCACCCCTTTCTTCCTTTTAGTCAGAAGCAAATACAGAAGACATTCACCATGAGATGTTTTCAACACTGCCCATCAAAAGAATTGCTGAAATTTTGCAATGCCCTGCATATTACAATACTGTTTTCTGGAAGCTGCTAGAGCAGTTGAAGTCCCCCATGGACAATATACCCTGTATTTAGGAACACACAAGGCTGAGAAATAGCCTACTTGAAGAATCTAAAAAGAACTAGCATCACTTGTTTTTTCTTCACTGTACCTTTAGAGGCTTTCAACACTGCCTACTGAATTAAGTGAAAACATCTTTAACACACAAAGGAAGAATTTCTCATCATAACTGGAACACCTCTCTTACGAAGAAAGGCTGAGAGGGTTGGCGTTCTTCAGCCTGAAGAAGTGTAAGCTTTGGGGAGACCTTACTGTGTTTTTTCAATACTTAAAGGGGGCCTATACGAAAGATGGAGAGAGACTTTTTACTAGGGCCTATAATGATAGGTTAAGGGACAACAGATTTAAACTGAAAGAGGGCACATTTAGATTGGTCACAATGAAGAGTTCTTATAATAGTGGTGAGACACTGGGACAGTTGTTTGTCTACCAAGAAAAGTTGTAGATGCCCATCATCAGAAGCGTTCAAGGCCAGATTGGACAGGGCTTTGAGCAACCTGATCTAGTTAAAGATGTCCCTATCTATGGCAGGACATGGATGTTGGACTAGATCATCTTTAAATGTCCCTTCCGACCCCAACTATTCTACAATTATACTAAATAAAGTACAACTTTGATTTACAAGTATGTTCAGTTCCCCTTATTCCAAATATATAAACCAGTCATTTCCACAATTAAAGCAACATACTTATGGATTAGATTCCAGGCTGAAACCAGAAGATATTTAGTCCTTACAACCACCTAATCAGAATAGCAACATTTAACATGATATGACAAAAAGTGCAGTATCATCATGGGAGACTTCAGATCACATTCTTTCAATGTAGATCACAAATCATAGAATCATAGAATGTTTTGGGTTGGAAGGGACCTTAAGATCATCTGGTTCCAACCCCCCTGCCATGGGAAGGGACACCTCGCACTAAAATAGCCCATCATATCAGGATGTGACGTTTTCTGCATTAACTCAGTGACTGTTTCACAGAGCAGCTGGGTAGGAAGTACACAAAAGAAAATGCAACCCTTGATTTGGTCCTAAATATAGAATGGCTCTTCAGCTGCAATACTTTGAAAAATCCTGCATGCAACAGCTTCCCAACAAGAGCAGTGGAGGTGAAAAATAAACCTACAGTTGCACCCAGCCTCAGAGTGCAAGCGTGAGAAGGTAAAGGAGCTTGTTAAGAGAATGCAAAAGAGCCAGAAAAAGAATTTAAATCTTTACAGGCACTGTGGAGATTATGAATGGTAATGAGACTGGAAAGACAAGGCAGGTACATGCTTCCTATTAAGTCAAACCTAAGAAAGGAAGAAAGGAAACCAGAACAGTTAAGTCAGCAGTGCAGAAGTGAGGTTACCCTCAAAAAAGCTGAACTCAAGCCCAGACAGAAAACAAATAGCTCAACAGATCTTAAACTCTGGCAAATTAAATGTAAAACACAGCAGGGCAGGCAAAACAAACAAAACGTCTGATGAACAATTGGCAGAGACTAATGATAAATCTTTCTTCAAGTACTTCAGGAACAAGAAGTCTTCCACAAACTCTGGGATGCAACTCATCATCAGGATAGCGAAGGAATACTCAGAAGATAAAGGCATTACAGATAATCCACCAGACAGATTCACTGCAGTGACGGTAACAGCACCAGAAGCTGGGGAGCCTCTGTGAAGAACTGTGATAGAAGTATTAACATTGGTATGAATGAAGAATAAATAGTAATGGTTTGAGCACAGAAACACCAGGAAAAGCAGAAGAGGGAATATAAGAATGGCATTTGTTTATGGCGCCTAGATCAGCAGGCCAGCAAAGCTGTACCGCATTTATATGCAGTGTTTGGTGTAGTCAGATCAGGAAAAGAAGTCTAAAACTGCAACTAATTCATGATGATGCAGAGGTGAGAAAGGATGGAGAAACTAACCACTAACCAGATGGAGACTAACTACATGCCTGCCAAACTAAGAGTACAGAAGTTGTGATGAGAACTCAACAGCTGGAGTCCCTTGTCTTCCAAATCAATGCAATGAATCCTGAACCAGCAACTTGGTTACACACGTCTCAATGCCCCAGTGCTAAACTGTGTGGACAGAAGTATATTGGTACTTGTAAGCACACAGGTGTGACAGCGTGGAATGAAAGCAGTTCTCTAGTAAAATAAAATCACTTTCCCCTCCTGTAAGATCTCAGAGTTTTGCTACAATATTGCAACAGTATTTCTCAGGATTTCCCTACCAGTTCCCCTCTTGGCAGGGGCTGCAAGGGTGTGTTTGAAATTGCAATGACTGTATGAGCAGATTCAGCAGGAACCAAGAAAACAAATGCTAACAGCTCGCCAGGACCAGATGGCAATCAACCCAGGAATCCTAAAGGAACTCGAGCATGAAATCGGTGAATTACTAACTCAATGGTATGCCACCTCTCAATTAAAAGTATCTTGGTACTAGAGGACTCTGTGGTGGCAAAAGTGACAGACTTCTAAGAGACTGCAGGCAAGACCTTAAGCCTGAGATCTGTGCTGTACATGCAGCATCAGAATGCCTTTTGTAATGGGACGTCCAGTATGCTGGAGTTCAGTGGAAAAGATCGATCCAGTTCCTCTCCTTAAAATTTCAACAAAGACTTTCAACAAAGACCTTAGTTAAGGCTTTTAAGGATGCTAAGTATGCAAAATAGCAAAGGTCCTTCTTTCACAAGTGAATAATTCATTGAAAGCTTGACCACATACTCCTACTCATGTTTCCAATTCTTGCCATCACCAGTGGAGATCTAGAGATATCTGAGCTGAAAAGTATAATACTGTCCTGGGTTCAGCTACAGCA
>NW_009912421.1:0-33966 GCF_000696875.1 Nestor notabilis
TATATATATATATATATGCCAGAGCCCCTATTCATTGAATTAGCATATATACAATTCTAGCTCTGCTGTAGAAGCAACTTAATTACCTGATTCAAACCTGTAATTTCCACTGAGATGCATGCCTAAAAGTCAGTGGTGGCAATACTGAACATCAGTCACCTTTTCTTGGAGATTCACAACCATCTGTTCAAAGTCATGTGTCACACTGATTGCAGAACCACAACCAGAAGCCAAAGCTTCTGATTGGTAGTATGATATTTAAGAATAGGAGGGATATTCTATTTTATTTGTGTCTCTGCCTACTATAAGAATACCAAGTGACTTTCTTAATGCTGCTGTTCAGATTGTGTTCCCATTGAGCAACACCTTATTCCGAATGTATTACAGGAATGTATTACTTCCTGTGAGTAACGGACTTTTTAATAGCTCTTACATGTATTGTGTAAACTTTGATCCTATCAATCTTTGTTCTGAACAGTGTGGAACAAGCTTACCCCTGAGAGCACTTCATAGAAATAAACTTTTCAGAAGGTGGGCCATAGGGAAATAAATTCCAGCAGTCCAAAAAAAAAAAAAGGGTTTCCTTTGTCTCTAAGAAATCGACATCTTACAAAAACAAAAAGCAAACCAACCAACAGAAATAGTCATGTCCAAGCAGCCAAGCCCTGATCTCCCCCACCCAAGGAAAAGGCAAACAAAAAGACCCAACAAAAAACAGGGGGTAGTGATACAATTTGATCTGCAAGTTGTTGTAGAATTACTTCTTCTTCACCTACCAGTGTCATTAGTCTAAATGATATTTCCACTGAAGCCCGTGCTTTTACATTTGTTGTGCAATTGGTAATGGGGAGTTTGGGACAGAGCCCTGAGTTTTTCCTTACCAAATAACATGGTCAGATTGTAAGGACTTGTTTTTACTTGCTAGAATAAAAGCTTGTCTTTTAACTATATATAATTCACTTGCTAATTTTGCCATTCATCAAAATGTTTTGACTGGTTCTCATAAATACACTGTGCATACGTGCAGATCCAGATTTATATGTCACTTTTCTCATTATACACCTGCACACTGAACAAATGAGAACTTGGCTTCTGTCATATCCAACCCCTTTCACAGTTGTTTTATTCCAGTACTACAGATGTGCTTAAAGGTAGTTTAATAATACTAATTTTCATCTCTCTTGGAAATAATTTCACTTTCGCAGAATGGTTCATTACAAGGAATGGATGTAAAAAGCAGAAGTTGAGAGCTATGAGGAAGGAACAGTTTTGTATCAGCATGTCATCAAGTTCCTATCAGTGACGTACAGAACCAGTGAAATAACAGGATATAGCATAGGATAGATATATGCAATATATATATTCATAATATAAAATAAATATACCCTATAAATATGAATCTTTTAGGAAGTAGGCTCTATCATTGATGCACATTAAAATTCCCAAGTAATAGATGATGTAGGGTTTAACATCATCTGTCGCTGTCTGTACTTCAAAGAAGCTTGTCAGTTACAAAGTGTGTGCAACACAACTGCAGTATGAAATGCATATATTTGTGTCCACTGTTGCTGTATATTAGAGCCAGTCTATGACTCTGTGTATTGTTTGCTCCCTTTCCATCGGTCAAATGCATATGCAAATAGGTACAGAAGAAATACTAAATTGATAGTTTTTTCTGCTTTTTAGCAGTCCTCTCTTCAGCCTTCATGATGCTTCTCAGATAACTACTGGATATCTGTATAAAACACCTTTTTATTTTCTCCTTATCAAATAGACTAAGAGCAACTCTGGGAACTGAAGGGGCAGTGCAAGTAAGGATCTGTACTTGTTTCCATATGTTGCATCAACTGCAGGGAATATGTGTACACTTGTGCCAGCTGTTTTTCCATCTCCTATCCCGAACTCCTCAGTTGAGGTGACCTCTGAAGTGCCTGCTACAGTGAGTGATGGAGTTACTGAGATCCAGTGACACCATGACCCTGACCCCCTCATGGCCTTGGTTTCACTCATCCATCTTCCTAGCCCCACAGCCTGTGATGTGCTCAGTGGAGACAGGATTAAACAAGTGTGAATAAACAAGTTCAAAGCTTTCTGTCATGGCTGCCAACACAGAGCACCAGGAAAGTGAGACATTAATAACCCGATGCTGGGGAGGCATGTTGTCTTGCCATAAGAACACCTGGGGAAAATACCGCTTTCTGTGTGATCAGGTTTTTGCAAGCCAGGAAAAGTTTGCTTAAGACTTCTGTGAAGGGTGCAAGATTCGGCCTGCCATTCTTCTTAGTCATGTAGCTGGCAGCAATCAGACCAGAGGCAGATACATCATCCAGAAAGGTGCTGAAAAACTCCCTATGGAAGCAGCACCCTGTGCTCGTATCGTGTGTTATTTGGGCTGTGATTCATCAGAAGTGATTGGAGGGGGTTTTGTGTGGCTTTAACCACACAAAAACTAGTGCAGTATGTTTTGCCAAGGTTGTTCTCTTAAGGAAAATCTTAGGAATTTTGTACTTTGTCAGAAACAAAACTTCTTTTCTCTAATATGATTTCAGGTTGAATCTGTCTCTGTGGGTTAGATGCTGTGGTTTAGGTAGTGTCTGTCTTCTCTTTGTCAAAACACTCTATTTACCCTGTGGCACTTTCTGATCAATTGACTAGTCAGTGATTAAATAGATTCATTTAGTTCAACGGGTCAGAGCTGTTGTGGTGGGTAGAAAATTACTGATGGATTATCGGTTTCGTCACCTCTGACATCCGGCCTTAGCATAGTTCATCATCTGAGAATTCGTAACACAATTGCCTGAGCATTAACATGCTCAGCTACCTGTGTGATCATGGATATAGGTACTGGGAATGTCGTGTGTGGGATCGATAGGAGAGATGTCACAGAAATTAGAAGGGTATCATCTTTTTTGGTGATAAAAACATGCATTAGTGCCAACTGCTAAAGGGTGTGCTAGGGTCAGTAGCAGGCTAAGTAAGTTACAGAGCGGTAATTCACTGCTACTTGTCTTTTCCTGGAATGTTTAAAGAAATAAAAGTGCTTTTCAGAATTGGAGGAGCTTTGGCTTTAGAGTAACTGGACACTTTCGAGGCAGAAAATATTTGATGATTTTTGAAACATAAAACTAGCAAATTCATACTGAAACAGGTATCCTTTTAGAGACCTTCTAATTTCATGCCTGTTACATGGTAAATCTTACTATTACTCACTGGCAGCCTGCCTAAGATTAGGGCTTTTTTTCCTAGAATCCTGAAATCACTGTGAGCGAGCCCAGTTGGAGATAGTGCACTACTGTATTTCTAGATTACAAAAGGCAGAGACTTCTTGTATTGAACTTTGTGACAAAAGAGAAGGATGCCTGAGAGATGTAGTGAATGAAGAAGTACTAGTTTAAGACACCTGAGCATTGTCAAGGTTAGCAAAGTAACAGTGGCTGTCATGGTGGGGAGTTACTCCTCAAAAAAACTCCTAATGTTTGAGATCCATCTCCTCTGTGGTTTGTGGTGTTCTTCTTGTGATTTTTATTTACATCTTACTAAACTAAAGATATTTCCACTCTTCCTCTTATGGGACTATTACTCTGCTCGTTTGTCTACTTTAGCACTGAACAGAAGATCCCTCAAGAATGTCTGACTTCAAAGAGAGCACTCACACCTTCTGCATTCTGATCTTTAGAATATGAATTGCTATTTTTTCTAATGATTTCTTCATGCCTTGTTGTAGCATTATCTATCCCCATTGCGTCTTCCCACCGTATTTCTACGAATCCTTTTCAAGTGTGGGGCATAGGGTGTTAAACCTAGTTTGAAATTGCATATGTATTCAATAACCAGATATCCAACAGTTCTTTTATCAGTTAATTCTTTTCTTCCACAGAAAGAAAATTGCTACGATATGGGAATAGCCAAAAAAACTCCTGCACTTCAGTCTGTGATTTTACTGAATAATTCTTGTGTTTATTATTTGAGTTACACACTTCGGAGGGCTGATTTTGGTACTAGGTGTGCTACTGTTGTGTAGAAGTACTAAGAGAGGAGGAAGATGAGGAGAGAAAGAATGGTAAATGACTGGAATGAAAAAGAAAGGCCTAAAGTTGTTAGTTCCTCCTGATGGCATACCCTTATTTTCAGGAAACACTCAAAATACAAAACAAACTTAGAGGCCCTGGGTGAAAGGGAGATACTCCCCTGCTATTGAAATAACTTCATGTATGGAGCTACAAAGGAAGATAGCAGTGATAGAACATCTGCTACAGTCTTCTGGTTCATTTTGTATCATAGTTCACTGGACTATGTGCACTACTTGCAATGTAGTTGCATTTATTTACCTTAATTTAAGGATGCTGCTATCCTCTAACTTTGAGTTTCCCAGCTTTCCCTGATACTGTGTACATCTTGAACCGTGTCACTTTATTGGGTTTGAATAGTTATCTCTTCCTCAGTACATCTTTCTTAGTCTTGCAGACAATGTATGGAAACTTTTCCTATGCTGTGACTTGTGAAGCACGTTTATCTAACACTCTTTTGGGATGTTGACCTCAAAGATGCAATTGAGGGTAATGATCTATGTAGCAGTGAAATGAAATCTAACATTAGCGAAGAATTTCAAACTTGTTTATTGTCATTATTCTTCATCTTGGTCCAGACACCACGGCAAGAATGGGGTTTTGTTGTATGTGGCTTTGAGCAAATATGACTTTTAATCTATAACCCGCTGGACTTCATCCAAGATGATGAATGGGAGTTTCTAGGGACGTGTTACTTTCATCATTTAAAGTTTAATAATGCTTCTATGTTGGTATTACACCAGCTATTAACAAATGTCTTTATAGAAGCAAAATTATTTGGTTTACTACTTTTAAGTACCTAATTCCTGTCTTTCTATTTAATCAGAAACAAGTTAAGGATTCATTTAATACAGCAGTTCCATAGAAACATCTTTTACTTCCAAATAGCTTACAAGTATGACATTTGAAACCTTTAATGTCATGTGCAGCCAAAGGGGAAAGATGCTTTGAGAGGAGGTAAAGTGACTAGGGTTTTATTTCCAGAGGATTAAACTGCAATTTTATTACTAGTACTAAATAAAAGTCAGACCCGAACCTCACAGTCAGTGCTTGCATCAGTTAACCCATGGATGGATCTTGTTCAAGCTTTTGAGTTCTTTTCTGGGTTCAGAATGCTGTCATGATAAAATAAAGCTGAGTTAAAGCTTTGTAGAAACAGACTGCAGAAAGAAAATTTCCTTTTTTTATTCATTTTGTAATGTCCATTGTATGCAGTATTTGCTACTACAGATTTTGGTTTCCATGTTTTAGCTAATATTCCTTCCAGGTTTTGAATGGAAGAGAAAATGCTACAGTTTCAGTTCTTTCTTTGGCCTCAGACTTTTAGGTGTTACCACCTTTACTTTACAAATTGTTAGCTAATGCTTCTTTACCTCAAAACAGATTGTGAGGCTAAGTATATTGCTGACGTGAAATGCTAAGCTCATGCTAGCATGGTAGGTAGCTGTGAGACATTCTGCTCTTGTTGATAAGAGCACTTTACCCATTGGGTGCGATCAGTGTTTAACTGCATGTGCAGCTTTGTACACAAGTTGTTCTTTTAGCCCAGAGAGGCTTCACATGCATACAGCTGCTCATTTTGTCTGCAAAGGTACCTTGGTTTCAAGTGCCTGCTTGAATTTTCTTTTGCTAAGTATTTTGAATATATTGAGAGGGGAAAATCATAAGGCGGCGTTAATCTAGAGGAGGTTATCCTAAAGTGTGCAAGAATATATGCAGTACTTGAAATGACTTTTAACCCAAGTTTGACATTTGACTTGCTTTAGAGTTGATAATATCCTTTTTGAGATCTCTGACTTATAATCAACCTCATTAATTCTTGTGACTTCTCTTGTTTCTTTTTATTGACACATAAGATGTATTATTTTAGAAAATGAATTCCAGTTCTTTGTCACAATTCCCTGTTACAAAAATGAAGTAGGGTTAAACTACACACACACTTATAATATGACAATAGTTCTGCTCTTTCACGGGGGGAAGCGCGCAGGAATTATCAAGTTAGACCCTAGAATTTGCATCAATTGTTGTGATGTCAAAGCTGCCATATTAATATTCTTAGTTTTCCATTTCAGTGGTTAAGTATAATACAGATCAATCTAGTGAGGTTTTAGGTACACTAAATACTTCTTGCTTTTACAGATGTATGGTCTTGAGTTAAAAATAAGCTTTTAAAAACATATACTCATAACGGATAAAAACCTGTAGTTTTAAATAAAAGTGGAATTTGATAAGGGAGAAAATGAAGTACATAATTTTTGTCTGATTTTCTTAAGACTGAACATGCTATATTTATATTGAGAAATGGTGTTTGAATCTTTAAAAATGTATAGTTTATTTTGACCTAGTTTTTAGGTGGCCTTAATGAAAACTGTTGTCATGAAATAGAACTATCTTTAAGAGTTACTGGAGTAGATGATGCTCATTGCTCTAAGATCTAGGTGTATTAGCGTATATCCCCACCTAAATCATGAGAGGAAAAATAAGAAAGCTTCCTAGAAATTCATGCAGTGCTTAGATTGTTAGATTCCGAGCTGCAAAACCAAAGCCTTCTCAAATTAATGCTAGGAGTGTGAAAATTTGTTTATATTGTAGTCTAACCCAAGGCTTTGTTCAGTATTCTGTGTTATACTACAAGCACTGAAGTGTATTAAAACAATTGAAACTTGAAAAATTCTTACGAGCTCTCATCCTGACAGCACAACAATCTGATAAAGTAATGTCACAAACCGTGTCTGATGGATTTAAAGTCAAATATGGGTGGCATGTATTTTCAGACCAACAGAAGTGTTCTGTATCCTTCCGTGACTCTTGCATGACTTCTGACTTGTCTAGGGAATGGAAGAAGTGTGGCTTGATATTAGAAGTAAAGAATGAAAGGGAACAGTGGAATTTGACCAGTTTACTAATTCTGTCACATCTCTGACTGATTCTGCCAAATTCTCAGCCTAGCGGTCTAGGCCAGAAGACGGGTCTGTATATTTTTCATTCATCTGAAAGGGGCTTTGCAACTGATTCTGGAAGATTAAAGGTTCAGTGGATAATAAGTAGATGGTCGTTACTTGGTGAGACCACATCATAGTACAAAGAACTATTACAAGTAGTAATAAACTCATTCCTTTCTGTAATAATTTACTTAGCTATAGGCTTCTTCCTCTTCTTGAGCAGAGTTTTCTTTGTTTACAAGGAAGAACTGAAATCTAAGCTGGTGACTCCATAGGTTTCTAGGAAGTAGGCTAATGAATATTATTTTTCTGTAGCATGTAAGTATGAGTTGAAGTACTTTGTTAGACCATGGTCTCCCTGTACACACACTTTTTCCCTGTTAGGCACCTCTCACCTACCTCTCCAAGTACAAACAGTAGTGAACTATCTGCTATTTGTATCTGCGTTTGCATTTACACACACATGGTGCCAGTGAACGCTGATAAGTTGTCCATAGATCTCACCAGAGAATCCAGTGCACGTTAACAGAACATTGGTAACTCCCATTTAATAATAAGCAAAACACAAAGGATTCATTTTCACTTGAACTCCTGACCTTTTTCAGTCTTCAGGTAGGAAAGTGGCTTTAGCTTCAGCTTCCTTAAAATGGCTGTTACTGGATTTTTATCTTTTAACCTCTTTTCCCCCAAATTTCGTATTTTGTCTGTCATGTCTAAAATTTGTAAAAGTTAGTTCCTTAAAACCAAAATGCAACTTAAAAGAGTACTTTGATTCTGAGGGTGTAAGTGAATGTGTGCCTATGTAACATGAACACATTTGTGTTTGTATATTAGTGTTTTTGATTTAAAACACTGAAGTATATTCATCTAATTCAGCCACTCAGGTTATTTCCTTTACTTGACCATAATGTGTGCCATTTGGAATTGTTACAGTTCAGGAAAGCAAATGCACAGCACTAATACAATAATAAAACAAATACTTGAAAATTTTTAGGAAACTAATGCCATTTGCTTTTTTTTCCTACCTGATGAATCAAGATGCAGGTGTATGGAGCCACATTTGTTAAGATCACTGAATATCACTTGATACTCATCCCCTGTGTAGAGATTTGACCCTTGGCATGGATTTCAGCAGCTCTCAAGCAAAACCAAAAAAAAAGTGTAAAACCCTTTGAAAACTTACTCTTTTCGGAAGCTTTATCAGGGCCATAAAAGTTGGCAGTATGACCCTTGTGTGTCATGAAAGAACTTGGTCACATTTAGCCAAGTAGTAACATCAGTCAACCTCAGCACAAGAAGGAAGTATTCCTTTAAAACTGTGGCTACAGCCTCTGGAAAAGAGAAATTCTGGAGACCACCGTGAAGTTGAAGTAAGGCTTTCTATTTTGTATGCAGCTTCCAGCCGTTGTACACATTTGACCCCCAAATGACAAAATAAATGAAAGCTGCTCTTCAAAGTAATGCAATCAGTTCAAAAATATTGTGCTAATGAAGTTATAAATCCTAATTGAAAGATTTATGGCAATCCATTTAGTTGTTACTAGGTTATTTGTGACAGACAGATGCAGAGTAACCTGATTAGAGTCAGCATTGTGAAGACTTGTAACTGCAGAGGGGAATAAAGCTTTAAACCATTGTCACAGCCCATTCTCTGAGATGCATTTGGAAGCTGATTTAAAAGAAAATACATGACGGTTAAATATATGTTTGCAGCTGCCTCAGATACTTCAGCCCAAAGAAAGTACTAAAATGACTGGCAGGTCTTTCTTTACCTAAGTTTTTATTTGTAACTCAATTTAGCAGATGGATTCAGAAGACATTCTATTGAAACAATCTTTCCAATATAAATTTTAAATATACAATTAATTTGTCCATTAATTTTATATTTACTGTCAGATGTTAGGAAAAATAGTCTTAATTCAGTTAACAGTAGTGCTAGCAAGGAGTTTATTCTTTTCTTTGTGATGAACAAACTTTATGCAAATATGCTACCTATATGAACATACCCTTGAAAGATGTAAAAGCAATGCTTTTATTCACATACAGCTGCATCATTTTAATTGGAGGAGCTTAGCTTTATAGGAACCAAATGACGGTTTAATAGATGCTACGAACAGAAGGGAAGGTATCTGTTGTCTGGAACATGTTCCTAGATTTAATACCCCCAAAATGGATGTTGTTTTCATATTTTCCTTAAAGATATTTGTTCTTACAGTGACACCCTTCAAACCATTATACAAGTGAGAATTAATTCAGTTTTATGTTTGATTTTTTTGACCTATTTATCATAAACAAGATTAATTGGTGAAAAGATACAGTTTTGTATAATAAGGAATAAAGTGTATTCAGGTTTTGAATAATGCTGTAATAACGTGTATTGCAAAGCAGTTCCTAGTCCTAACTTCAGTGCCTTTGAATGCTTTGGCACAATATAGCAATAACATGATCCATGTTCAGGGTTATTGGCAAGTGCTGGTCTTAGCCTTTCTGGTCAATGTAGGTCTTATCCTGTAACTTGTGACTTTATACTATATTCAAAGTTATGATCAAAATACATGTAATATTTACAGATGTCAGAGGAGACTATTTTGACAGAACTACTTTTGTATTGAGAGTTAAATGATTCTTACGGCTCTATCCTTATAGAATAGTATTCTTTACTTGCTGACATTCATTTAATAAACTTTTTCTTTAATTCTATAGGAGGAAATACTGATTTACCAGAACATATGAAAACAGAGGGTGAACTGTAAACATGACCAATGAATGTGTTTATGTACAGTAGGGAGATTTCTTTGACAAGTTGCAATACTGACTAATTTCCTGCTAGCATTGACTAGTAAGTGTATTAAAATAGTAGGAAATACGAAACAGGAGGCACTGTAAATTGTATGTGTCTATATTGATGTATTTTTGTAAACTTGTGTGTGTTTGTGTGTGGTACCTATGCATTTGTTACATTCCAGATTGTTAGTGTCATCTTAAGACTCTTTTCCAGGGTAAGACTTCTGCCTGTTGTCTCTTTACAAAGTTGTGATGGTTTCGTTTGAAAAGGCCTTGTTTGACCCTGCTTTCAGGATGACAACTTGTGTGTGCTGTGATGGGTAAGCAAAAGGAAGAACCAGGATAGAAACTTTTCCCCTTTCTAAACATCAGCTTTTTATGAACCAGGATGCTCTGAATACATCCTGCCAATGTCCTTACTAAACTCTTGAAGTATTTTGGAGCAGGTTACAGTATCTAGGTACTCGTGACCAGGGACCTGGTCAGGAACATTCCTTCCACCTTGCTATCAAAATCTGCTCAGGAAATCACTGTTTACAGATGTGAATTACCATGTTCTGAGATCCTAAGCAGTTAGGTACCCCAAAGATTTCATCAGTGTGATGTGTATTCAAGGCCAGGTGAACACGACATTCCCAGCAATTGTGTAACTTCTTTCTAATGATGTTCCTCTGAAGCTTAGGGGCCTGGAATGGTTGAATAATTCCCAAAGGCATGTATTAGGGTGCAGAGAGCGGTTGAGGTGGTCAAAGGTGCATGCTAAATGTAATTCATCACATGGATATTACTGCTCTGTCTCTGGGGTTTCTAGGGGAATCGCATAAGCACATTTTGGGAACTGGCAGAGCTTCTATTTTTAATCTCCAAGTTCTTATTTTTAAATATTTAAATAAGTAGCAAATCACTGTGATTAAAGCTATCAGTACAGCTTTGTGTAAATATTAGAACTGATACTCTGCTGTTTAGGAATAACTAATGTTTGCCACAAAAGCTAAAGAAGACCAGGAGCTTGTAATCTCTTCTTATTTGTTTTGGGTATGACTCTTGCACAAAACTTAGAACCTCAAATAGACTGTATTACGAACTGTAATAATGGAATTCGATAGTTTTCCAAAGCTTCTTCACTTTGAAATTTGTAGTGAAGCACAGAATTATGATAAGATGGAATAAATACTGAGACTCTTTAAAATTCTTTGGTCTTCATATGTTAAGAAGGCTGCTGAAATACTTTTTAAGATAAGTGACTGAAATCATGAGCTGATGTACATGGACTCTATATTGTTTACTTCTATTTTGTCCATGTGCGTGCATCTCTGATGGCCTGGCCTACTGTTGCTAATAAAGGGTACTGAACAACTTCACTGCAATTGTAGCAGTCAGGGTGATCCTGGAAGGTGCTGGTGCACAACTTCCATTAATATCAGTGATTCTCTCTTTGATAGATCAAACCAAGCAATCTTTTCTATACATGGTTTTCCCCAGTTTAAACATACAAACCCCTCAGTTCCAGGTTCCCTATTAGGGTTAGTTAAATCTATTTCTAAATCTAGTACTTATAAGCCAGCAGTATACTCTTAATGAAGGATAAACGTGCTAATTGGAAAGAGAAACTCTGTTTTGCCAGTTCTTGAATGTATATTTTCCATCTCTGTCTTTACACTGCTTCCTTGCTTCCTAACCTCTTTAGTGTTTGTGAAGACTCACATTTGATTCACTGATATTGATGGTTCTAAAATCTGGAATCTTCTTTCATGAAAGATTTCTTACACGACAAAAAATTTGTTGCAAATTGGATTTTGGGTCAGTTCTAATTTGTAGCTGCAGTATGTCATAATCTAAGTTGTTCCTTCTCAATCCACAAAGTGGCTGAGGTGCTGCTGATGGTTGTTCTGGGAAGTCTCAAGTGTTTGTCTCAGGTACGTGCCATTGCTGTGCTGTTTCAGTCACGAAACAGAAATGCTGCAATGGGCCTATTGTGTTTGTTCACATCTCTGTCTGTCAACACTTCAGGAACCTTTTCAGTACCCTTTTTCCTCCTGTGCTCCCTGATCAAGGCATGACTTGCTTACTAAGATTCTCATAAGATAATCATTTAATAGTAACTCTGAGCCAGAAGACAAAAGGAAAGGTAGTTCAAGAGCTCATTGCTAATTTCCCTCCCAAGCATAATCAAATCAGTACAGCTCTCCAGCCAGGACTTATAACCCTTAATAAGTCACTCTATTCGATTAAGAGGAATTGATTTTCTTCTACTGTGGATCATAGTGATTATGACAAATATGGTATCTGCTGCTCACTTCTCTATCTTCCCTGCTAGTGTCCATTTGTTTGCAGGGTCGGCAGGTAAACGGGCAAGAGAGATGACGTGGTGTCATTAACTGTAGTCGGTGTCAGCACTCTGACAGCTGTGGAATTGAGTGGTTCCATAGATCAGAGCAGAAGGCAGTTGTGAGAGGCTCGTACAGCAATTACATACTTCTGACAACTCTACTGACAGCCCTAAATGCAGGAAATGACGGGACAGTAATTTGTAATTGCAGCTAGGAGAGCAACTTGCAGTTGGTGGTGGTGTGGTGGTCATAGTTTAGAGGTTAGCCAGCATCAAAATGGGAGAAGGGGGAAGGAGAGCTGTCAAGCTGGCATGTTTCAAAAGTAAAGCAGTGTTGACCTTCTCGTCAATCAGAGGTTACCAGAGGAAATGTTTCTTGACAAGGTTACCTATTTGTTTGTTTTCCCTAAGCTTATTGCAAGTAGAAAATGTAATTGACTTGAATTAATTTAATTTTGGGAGGAGCAGGGATGGGCTAGAGAGGGGAGTTGGGTGAATGTCATTTCTGTTCAAGATAGTTTGGGGAATGGTCATATAAAAGCACATAAATCTTTGTTTATACATGTTTAACTCTTTGGGCTGTCATGAGTGCAGTCAAACAGCCAACCAAGATACTATATGTGTCTAGGAATTTTTCTTTCCCTGTCGTGGTAAGAGCAGCCTGTACCTGGACAGCTTTTCATTCTGGGTGCTGTCGACAACATATCAGGTGCAAGTGAACTTTGTGAAGAAGTGAACCAGTTACACGGTTCAGCTGTTTCCTGTTTATTTTTACCTGTTAAAACTACATTAAAAATTGTTAAAACATAGCAGACTTCTTCTTATTATTATTGTTTTCCAGAAGTTTTACCTAACCCCTATCTAGCCATCTACTTAAGAAGCTTTATTTTCAAAACTATTTAGTTACCTTCTTTCTGAGCAAGGGAAACTAAATGAACATTTTGGTGGTGAATTATATAACCTGAGTAAATTGAGGCAAAGTTTTCAAATCTATATAATCATGTAGTTCGACATCCTGCATAACCCCAGCCACAACTTGTGTAGTATGATTAATAATTTGTGGACGGGAAGATATATGCTCTTGGATTAGGGCTGGAATTTGTTCCATGTTATCCTGAATATATATTGAATACCTGTAGAGTGAAAAAGATCTCAAGTGAGGGAAATCCCATCTCCTCTAAGCTGTTTTAATATTGAGATGACTCAAAGGTAAAACTACTACTTCATGAATTTTAGTCGTTCTGTTCTGGTTGTGCTTCAGTTCACGTTTCCTTTTAAATTTATCCAAACTGGATATTCTTCAGAGGAGGAAGTTCTGATGCCCGCCCCGTGTGGTACTTCTGAGGTGCCATGTGTCAGAATTCTGAGTGTTGCAGCTGTTCCATGCAGTTGACATTTACTTTCCCTGTGTAGCTTTGTGGAATGGTGGTAAAATGGGATTCACATCGCCAGGTGCTATCTGTAGTGTGTAAGTACAGCTTTTAAGCACTGATTTGATGGCTGGCTGATGGTTTTGGAGTGTTTGAAATCTACGGCCTTTGGATCCAGAGGTGGTTTTGAGTGAAGCAAGATAGAGAGATTAAAATTTGTCAGGTTTCAGAACACTTGGAGAAACTTACCTTAATAAAAACAGAAAAAATCCCCCCAAACCCCCAAAAAACAGTTGCCTCCATTTCAGTAACTTGTTCCCTTCGTTTGCTTTATTTACAATTTGAATTTTCCTAAGCCCATCTTCCAGCCATGAAGTACTGAAATCCTATAGTGGGAATGCCATCCCAAGGAAGAAGCCTTGAAAGATTTCAGCTTTCATATTGGTTACCTATTCCTGCTCTCAGAATAGGAATAGCACTTTGTATTTTCTAAGTATTACATTCTAAATTGTGATTTTGAAATTCCAAATTATTATGTCCCTTCTGTGAAAACTGGTGCTTTACATCTTTGCTGCTACATCCAGAGATCATTTTAGTAATTTTTAGCTTCATTGTTAAATCAGGAGCTTGTGTTCCCTTGGTTAATTCCCTTTTCCTCTAGGATGTAATCTTCCATTTTGTCATTGTGGATTTTCTTGTTTGTTTTGAAACATGATCTTACCATGAATCTTGAACTGTGCCCAGTTTACCAAGCAATGCTTATTTGTATAGATTGCTTACCACTTCATTATCCACTAACGTGTGTTTCCTGAAAATTGGATTAGTAGCGACCTTATATTTTCTTCTTGACTCCTGACAGCTATTGAATTGTTTTGAGGGTGTGAACCAATGCCAGCATGAACTAGGAACTTGCTTTTTCATAGGTGATTCCCCAGCAATATCTCTTTTTCTGGATTTATCAATTACCAGGTTCAAATCCACTCAGCATGTGCCAGGTGTAATTTGTATGGTGCTAATTTTCTAATGCAAATATCATGTGGTCAGATGCTTCACTGTCTGTATAACCTCTTTTCTATGAAAATGCGTTGATCGTAATATAATGAGATGTGATAGAGTCATCAGCCTCCTTCTGAACAGCAGGCTTAAAGCTTCTAGTCTAGATTATTGGACTATTTGGGTTTTTTATCTTAAAGCAGTCTTGGTTTGTGTAGTGCTGCTTACGCTATAAGAGAAGCAAGACAGTCTGCTGAAGTATACATACATACATATAAAACCTGGTTATAGTGAACTAGGAAGTAGAATAATGATGAGAATAAGATGTTTCCCAGTTTATACTGGAAGGAAATTCTTCAGCAGCTTCCTTATGGCTTTACGTGGTTGCATTTATTTTGTTATTTCAGTAGCAATGGTTGCTGGAAATAGAGACTTGACATTTAAATTACTATTTTTACCTTTAAAATCATCTAGTTAAATAAAACCTTTTTATGGACAGGTCCTTTCTCTTTAAGGCCTATAAAATGTTCTTGTTCAGGTCCTCTGTACACTGTTTTGGCTCGTGCAATTTGAAGATGTTGGAATGTAGTTAGGGCCCTGGGTATCCCAAGGTGAGAATAACACAGACGGGGCTCTTGTTCTGTCCCAGGTTGACTCTGTCCCACTGAACAGGACTTGGAGGATACATAATGTCCCTGGGCCAAACTATTTTCCATCTAGGAAATCTGCCAATGACAGTGTATGACCTCAGTTGTCGCCTACTTTTTATATATTACAGACTTAATAATATTTTCTTCCTCTTCTTGTCATCACTTGAACCTTAAAGTTTTCTTATATAAAGAGAATTAGGGTATGGTTGACTTGCTAGAGTTTCTGTAGCAATAAATGGTTAAGAGCATTTGATAGTACAGAGGTGATTGCATTAACAATACCTTACTTAAATAGACACTTTTTTCCTGAAAATGTTAGATAAAAGGTAAACCTCATCTGAGAGTGAAGATTCCAATGTGTTTTGGTGGAATTGATCTTAATACTTGGTGCTGGTTTTATATTGTAGATCTTGTAGAGTCTAATAGTTCATTGATAATTTTCTCCCCCTTGTTCAGAAATCCAGTAATGACCTAGAATGAGTATCAACAGTTTAACATTCCTTCCCCTTCCTTTGGAATTTCCACTAGGAGGACAACAGTGTCTGTAAGCATCAAAGGAGACAGAGGTAGGAGGCACTGATTCTGCCTTTGGACAGAATGCCCTAATCCCCCGGAGCTCCAGGGTGTGCTGAAGTATAGCGAATGCCTCCATTTTTTGTACAAAATGCAAAAATTCTTTTGTCAGAAGTTGCACTGGTGTCAGAAAGCAGTTTCACACAGATGACTGTGGGGAATTACAACCAGTATGGATTACAAAACCCAGTAGCTTTAGCCTCTCCTTAACTTTTAGTGTATGTGAGGGGATATTGTTCTTTTTTAATATTTTTCCTTGAGTCTAATGTGAATCAAGGTTGAGAATTTCTTTGCTAAGCAAAACACTGTGTTTGAATTACAAGTGCAATATGTTCCGAGTGGCGATGCACTCTTCAGTCTAATGTGAAAAATGCTGCTATTAAAATAAGTCATGTGCTTAACAGAGTTGAAGAGCATAACTAGGTGGTGGAAATCACAAAGATCCTTTTGGACTTTGCTGTGTTTGCTCGCTGCTTGCTATGAGCTCATCTGATCCTGGAAGTGAAGCGCAGAAGTCTCAGTGGGCATTTGATGATTGTTCATGATACCACATCATTAGAATTTTGAATAGGATCAGTTAAAGACATAATTAATTAGTTTATGTTAGTAAAGTGCTCTGTAAATACTAGCTATTATAAAACAAACTGACAGCATATTCTGGAAAAATGGTACAAGCATCCTCATTACTGTAAATCATTATGTTTTCTAACGGAGTTCTGCTTATTATTAAGGAGAATTTATGACTGATGAAGGGTTCAAAAGTGACCTGGAGCCTTGAGTTCTTAATTTATCACAGGAGCAGGACATTGCTGACAGAAAAAAATAAATGCTGTGGTGCTTCCAGTGCACCCTAACCTTGACCTAGAGGAGACATCTCTGGGTATGATCAGGTAATTCTTGCTCCGTGCCCTGTAATTCATGACCTCTCTGTTATGATTACCATTAAGGATATCCGTTACTCTCTGCTCAAAGTTGGATTGTATTAGGAGAACTATATATTATACTAAAGGCCTAGAGAAATGGCTTCACAATGTTGTAAACAACGTAAAGGCACAACAAAAAGACTGTCTCGGCCCCAGAAAACTTATGTTTGAACTCCTGTGCTGTGGGCACTGGCACGTTTACAGGTGACTGCCAGTCAGACTTTCTTATGAGGCACTCAGGTTATCATGGGCTCAATTGCTTGTTCATACACTTGGGTGCTATGAGTAGTGTGGGGTTTATGACTTTTTCCCTCTTTTCAAAGCAGATTTTTCGCATCTTTCAATTTGAATTATTACTGCAAAGCAAGCCACTAATGTAATAACAAAAATCTCCAGCTGAAGAGTATCTATATGTGCAACCACAGGGCAAAGCATTATTAAGCATTCCTCTTGCTCTGGTGACTTTAAAAATCATTGCAGTTTTCTTACTCCATCATCAAGTTTGAGAGCAGCAGCAGCCTTTCGGGAATCACTTTTCTTTGCCTGGGTTTTTTTATTATAATTATGAACAAAGTTCAATTTTTTTTCCAGTCAAGCCAGATTTTGACAGACTTTTGTGTGAGTGAATAAAGCTACAGTTGATGTGCCTGTCAACGTTAAAATATATATACATATATATATGTGTGTGTGTGTATATATATATATATATATCTCCATCCAGAACACATCTTTACTTCCTTATGACCACATGGAAGTCCAAACCAAACAGAAAACAATTGGGAAGGGAGAAGTTGTTCAATTACATTGCCTTTGTCATCAACGTATAGAGTGTTTTGTGAACTATTTCTCAGTTTAAGTTCCAGGAATGAACAGTAACACCCAGGCTATTAAACATGTACTTTGTTTGTTTTACATTCTGAAAGAGTAAAAATGCCCCAGTTAAAACTAGTCCTTGCAGAGGTTTTTGCTTGAATACTGTTAAATAAAATGCATGCTTAATAAAGAAGCTAGTTCTGATTTAAAAAAAAAAAAAAAGTAGAGAAAAAAATATGGACAACATAGGAAAAAAAAAATCACTAAAAATAGCCTGCTTCTTACTTTCCAGTGTAAATGAAGAGTAAGCGCTCTCGTGTTGTTGCTGCTTAAATATGAGAACACCAGACCTCAAAACATGCAGTGTTTATTACTGGAAAAGAGAAGAGGCTAAGGTTTTATGTAGAATGTATTGTTTTGCTGTTAAATACCGTGTCTACTTTATGAGCTGCTGAGATCCAGCTTGAGCTAGCAATAAATCCATAGGCAAAAATGTATTCTGGTCTCTGTTATGTGATGCACCATTGTGCAAAACTGTCCATGTTGTCTCCTGTAGGCAATATATGTTCTGTAGTAAATAAAGAGCATTAATTAGAGTAGGTGTAGAAAGTCAATTATGGCTGTTACTAATTTTGGAATACAATAGATGTCATATTGGAAAAGCAATTTGTTTGCACTGAATCTGTCAGTGTATTTCTAACCTTGCTTTGGAGGCTTATCTTCAGTGTCACTAGGTTACATTAGTACTTTGTTTTCATTGATGGTTTGAGCATCTAAAACTCTGAGTAGCTGCGTAGTAATTTTTTCGGGGGGGGGGAAACAACCCACAGTCAGATGAAAAAGAGAAGGAATAAACTGATAGGTGAGGAAAAAAAGACAAAAAGCCAACATAAGTGTGAATTTTCACTTATGGCTAGATGCTAAAGGTCTAGTATAGGTAGTCTGTAAAGGGATAAAACACTAAGACTTTGCATTGCTTTGTGGAGACTTGAGACTTAGCTCCGTATTCCTTTTCCCTTACTTGGACCCGTCCCAAATGTTAACCAATGAAGCTGGCAGTGTGGTGGGAGAAAGCATGAGGGGTTCTTACAGGAATTCTTAAACCTACTCAGTTCTTTCATCTGTTTATCCTCTTGGGAGCATTGCATTGATCCTCTATGTAAATCAGTATAGTCCCTGCAAACAACTGTTGAGGGACTTAAAATGCTTGGTGTTTCCAGGTGATTAATAAGTAGAGGCTTTAGTAGCAAAGATGTGCTGCTTTCTGAATCTGGAATGGACAAAACGTTTATGCACTTTGTCAAAACAGGGAACTAAATGAAAACTTGAAAGCACAAGCAATGTAAAAATGTGGTCTGTATTAATGCCTTTCAGTTCCTATGCTGAACTTACTAAATCGGTGCCCTTTCAACTGGGTCGTACATTACAGTACTTCTCAGGTTATCAGTGACATGTGGAAAACACTTCTTTTACAAAGGTCAGTATTAGAAATGTATGGATTTGTGTGTGGCTGTGTTTATGTATTGATGTACCTGAAGCAGAAGACTGAAAGCAAATTCCTCTTTTGAGTTCTGAGCATGGTTAAACTGATTGAAAAAAGACTACATGTGTCATTCGTAGTAAGTTTCAAAGACACTGAGATGGAAGAAAAGGCAGTAGATGTTGGTATGTTAATGATAGCAATCCTCACAAATCATTTTGAAAATACATGCTTGGTGACTTAAGGAAACAAAAGCAGGGAAGCCTCCATTTGTAGAAGTATATACTGTGTCAGGTTTCGGATAAAATACAAGGTGTTATTGGATTCAATGGTCTTAGATTTCCATCATTCCTGTAATTATAAATAACTCCGTTATTCTTCTCCTGTAGTATATGGAGCAATACAGTCAAACTCTTGCCTGGCAATACACAGGTATTTTTGACGCTTTTTTCCACAGGAATTATTCATTATGGTAATGGTACTTTGTGATGTGCGATTTCTGGATTTATGACCCATTCTCAATAAGCGTGAATCCAGCCTGCATGTGCATCTTTGATAAGGTTCTAATTGGATAGCAGTGACCTTTCTGAATGTAATTCTAGGAGGAAGATTAAAAAGCAGTCCAGAAAGTGACAGGTTTGGGACAATAACATATGAATTCAGCTCTGCTGGCAGGCATGAGATGTAAGCCATGATAAATTAGAGGCAGGCCAAGCAGCCTTGCTGAATGATTGCTCATTTCTGCTGCATCCTTGGGTAAAATCCCATGAGTAGCGCCAATGGCACCATATTTTTCCTGTATTCCAAATTCAGTGTTCACTGATTATGCATGCCACAAAATCATACAGCCAGTGAAGTTTCAGAAGACACTGAGGAGAGCCTGCTGAGCATTACACATCTGAACGACACCGTCTCTTCGTGTGCTAGGGGATTCACTCATTTGTTGTCCTCATTCAACCACTTGGTAACAGGCTGCTTCTGCTTGCTGCTTCTGCTGGCTTTCTGCTCTATTGAAACTACTTTTAAAGAAGTGATCAGCCTCATCCAGTGTCTGATTAGCAAGACAGTTCTGAAGTTGAGTTACAGAACTTACTCTACATACATGCTTAGAGGCCTAGGGTAATGTAGGAAAGCACTAGAAATGAAAACTCAAAGTTGCAAATTTGCATCAAAAGTTCAATAAAAATCTGATATTTGATTAACTTGGTAATTATCCACAAGAGTCACTAGATGTTTTCTGTACTGAAAGACACCTTTTCATTCTAGGTGAAATTTGGGGTATATTTTAGATGTGTCTTTATATCTGCGTTATTCCTATATAATATTTGTGGAGAAATATAACGCAGAGGAAGAAAGCAGCAGAAACCTTTTTATCAAGTTTTATGTTGATTTTTCAGGTTTTATACATGCTCAGGTTTTATACATGCACAGCTGAATGGCTGTTTTTACTATTGTTCTTAGTGCTAGCTTTGGCATCGTGACCAAAACATTAAGCATTTGCAATCACTTTTTACCTCATGGGAAATGCTTGTTCTGTTGCATGAAATCTGAGATCACCAAACTGAAAGGAATAATATTTGTCACTGCAGTAAAGCTAACTGAATAATCTGGTTTTGCAGCTTGGTAAGCGAACGCTATTCAGCCTTCAAACTGAATAGTGGAGAATTTAAATGGTCATGAGCTGAGAGCAGCAGTCAGGAGCATCCTTCTCTAACTAGGTAGTTCAACTCTGCATCCCTGCTGTTCTTTTTAAATTGCTATTTTCAAATATAACTCAAATATGTAGCATGAAACCATGTGAACTTTGGTAACTATTTCATAGCAATCCACAGAAATGCATTAAAGTGGCTGTTACTTCCTGAATATGTGGCTAAAAAAAAAGATTAGATGAAAACCAGGTGGAAAAAAAAAGGCGGTTGTTCTTGCTGTTGTAATTGATGCTTTTGCACTTCAGCTGGTGAGCTTGGTGCAGCTTCTGTAGTGGTGGTAGTTCAGACCTGTCAGCTAATTTTCCGTGTTACCATACCAATTGTTTGGTCTTTTTTTTTTTTTGGGGGGGTGGGGTGTGTGTTTTCTGTTTGTTTATTTTATCTGAATGAAATTGCCATCTTGCTACATAACAACTCTGAAAGTGGGCATATGCTTAGAGATAGAGATAATGCTGTCTCACTGGACAACACCATCTAAACATAATCAAGATTTCTGAGAGAGCAGAACCTTGAGTGTTTGTTAAAGTGTTTGAAATGTCTTAACTTCAAGTCCAGTAGGATGAGCAAAAAAAGCAAAAAAATAAGTAAAAGAAAATATAAAAAGGAAAAGGAAAGAAAAAAGAAATAACAGCATGTAGTAATAAGGTAAGACTGCAGTTGAAATCATCTTTCTGATGGAGAAGAGTCCATTTGTACATTTTATTACTGGAGGATCTCTTATTTTACATGGAAAACTCATAAAACACACCGAGCTGTTTGTTTTATTACAAAGTTTTCTCAGTTCATCATCTCTTCCCAAGCAGACGACAAGGCTTATGGGTGAATACATCCTGATTTGCATTAGCAATTTTCCTGATAAGAAATAGGATCCGTGCTCCAGATGCGTGTTGGTTTTCTAGCCCCATTGCTTTAACGCTCTGTGCGGAAAGGCAGCGTTTGTCCCCCATAGGCAAACTCCCATACTGCTGTTCCGTAGAGAGCCAGGGAAATCAAAGAGCCACCTACTGACCCTACCTATTGTCTGGCCTTGTCGCCTTCTATCAGTAGCATGCCACAATCAGCAAGCTACACGTGTACCTCGTGCTTGCTGGGGGTTTGGCAGACCCTGTCCCTTGCACCTGTTTGCTTATGCATGAGCTGCGCGTGTCTGAATCCAAATAGCTGGCGAGAAGGAAGGCGAAGGGGGAGGGAGGGAAGTCACGTCAGGCGCTTTTCATTAGGCTGCTTGGAGGAGCGAAGGCGCAGTGATGCTGTGGAGGCAGAAGGAAGCACTGGCGGAGTCTACCGGCGTACTGTACGACTGGGGGTTCTAACACGTGTGGAGAGCTGATCGTGGAACATCACTAAATAAACTGTCTGAGGAAAGGCATCTGATTTTTGTGCTTATTTCAATTCTCAGCTTTGATCTTTGATGATAAAAGATCACATACTTTGTGGATGATGGGAGAATCTGTGCTTTTCTTGAACAGAACCTTACGCAGAGTAAGAGCTGATAAAAGTGCTGTTCAGCATGAGTAAGGATGACAATCTAGACTGTTGACTGCTAACAAATCTAATCTATCTAGTCTGCTGGGTCCTGCTGCCATATGTTTGCAATGGTTACAGGGGAAGGTCTTCTCAATTTCTTCACTGTTACAAGTAGGAGTCACATTTAACCTTCTTCACCAAATGCTTTTTAATATTTTTGCTTTGTGGTGCTTCTTCCACACATTTGTTTGTCTTGCTTTAAAAATCCTGCTTTTCCTCAAAGCACTGTATATAGGAAATGTCTAATTTGGCTACTGTTACTCATGATATAGCTTTATTGAGGTTGGGTGATTCTCTGCAAGTGATAGGAACAGAATCTGTGTTCTACAGTTAAAAAACTAAGCACTGTGGAATAAGGCTCTTTAATAACTGGATATTAGCTTTATTAGCTAACGTATAGCCTTGTACAGTGGATATGTCAAGTCATCTTTTCCATTCAGAAAATGCCTGAATAATTTTGGTTCCCAGATGATGCATTTCCTATGCATATATAGGCTTTGTTAACGCCAACTAGACCTAAATTGCTAAAGCTTGGGTCTTTCATGTGTAGTCCCTGAGAGGGAGTTAGAGACCTAAATAGCTTTGAGAACATAGGCCCTGTGCGATTGCTGCCTTTTGAAAGTGGGTTTTAGGATCCAAGGGTACTTTTGCAACATTGCTCTTACTCGAAGGACCCTTGGATAAATAGAATTACAGGAGAATAGGTGACATTGAAAGTCGTCAAACTCCTTGAACTTAGAGCTACTATAAATCTTATGTGCCTTCTCAGTGGAATTTTCTACCAAATATAATCGGCTTTATACTGATCGCTGCTTCTCCCCCATCCCCTTAATTTTTTAGTGCTACCTTTATAACTTAATGAGAACTAACACAAGTTTAAGATGACTGAAGGTTTTCCTATGAGATGGGAATGTTGCTTCTTTTGTATGGAGAGAAGTCTTAAATGTGATTTCCAGAATGAGCTGCTGTTAATAAATTCATATTGTTACTTCAAGTATTCCTGTAAAACCTTTTCATAAAGTAAAATTTTGATGCGATAAAATGTAATTTCAGTAAGTACTTTAGCACATTAAAGTGGATTTATTTTATATAATTCATTACTGCATCAGAGAGGCTTCTGTGCTTTTTCCTAGTGAGGATAAGCCAGTGCTTCTAATATGCTTCTTCCAGTTTGTTTCACCTCTAGTCCTTTGTCTTCTACAGCTGCTATCTGACAAAAAGGAGCACAAAAAGAAAGATCAGGGCACATTCCTGTGCTCTATTTTGCACGTTCAGCTGTGGCAGAAAATGATGTTGTCAGTCCTGTGGCAAGTCGAGTAGCATTTGCAGCTGAGTGTGTATAATGAATTCTGGGAAGACTCCACCTCTTACTCGTGTTGCCCAACGAAGTTTCAGAGCTGTTGTCTTTCCATTCCCCTCGCAGTCTGAACAAGTGACCACTTACAGACTTTGCAGATGGAGTTCCAGTGCTTGGGCTGAAGGCAGTACATCTGCAGGCCCTTGCATGACTGATTTCATGTCAGCAACGATTTTCCTGCCATTTAAATAGGAATTTATAATAATGGCTGTAAAGTTGCCAGATGGATACACTGCTAAGTTTTAAGACCTCTAAGCTTAACAATATTTAGATTTTGGATTTTTTTTATTTGCCTGTCTCCTTGGGCACAAACACATTTAATTTTGTTTTCAGACCATCGTTACCACAGTTGTTTTTGGTTCCTCATGCTGATTTACTGTAATACAATTGTCTTTCACTAGATTATTTTTTTTCTTTAACAGCTATTTTGATCAGATTGACTGTGTACTTAAGGAGTAGCAATATACTAACTCAACTAAGGCATGGGTATAGAACTCCCTTTGAATTCAATGGGAAAAATGGGAGTTTATCCATATTGTGACCCCTTCCCAGTGAAATCACTATATACAAGCCCAGTTACTTCCCACTGGGAGTTCATGCAGCATTTAAATCTTGTCAGGTTTAATATTTCCAGAGCTCATTTTTGCCACCTTTACAACTTCTGTGAACTTACACAGTGTGCCTCAGAGGCCCGTGTCTTTGTCCTCCGTGGCACCCTCACCACTGCTGCACAGACTGCGGGAGCTCTTGCATAGTTTATCTATGGAGGTACCCATGAGTCTGAGCAGAGTTTAAGCTTCAATAAGCTTCAGAGTTGAAGAACTGTCACTGTAAAACCCTGCCCTGTCTGTTCCTCTGCATACAATTCCAGTGGATATTGCAGGTACAGATTCAAATGCAGTTCTTATAGCAGTTAAGCAGGAAACACATTCCCTTTGGACTCTTCTATAGGACTTGACTAATTCTTTATTTTTCTGTATATTTTGAGGTTTTTCTTCAAGCTTTGTAAGTTACATTAACCTCATTTTCTCTCTTTGACACTGAAACTTTATCAATTAGGTATTGAAAGCTGCTTTAAATATTGACATCTTTTCTTTTAGATGGATTTTGCCTGTTCACATACAGTGTGGGCTTGTTACCTCGAGAACATAAGATCATAACATAACCAAGCATGCAAATGAAGCATTTGGAAGCCCTGTGAATTTTACAGATCTTACAAACATTTTTGTGCAGATAGCAGTATTTCTTACAGATTAGCTATAGTATCTCTGTGAACTACTTTGCCTGTGAGCTTTTGTAGTATTTATTAACATGCTCAGAGTATAGAGAGATGCATTCATGATCTCCAATGTAAGGCAATGTCTTTATGAAGTATCTAGTGCTGAACACGAGGTGTATATTCCCACAGGTCACTGTTATTTTGTACATCTCTCAGTAGATTTAGGTCCTTTACTACCATTACTCAGCCTCTAGAATTGCTCCCATCCAATTCATAGCTTGAACTTCCTCAGCTACCGATAACAATGTGCTTCCTGCCTAAGAAGCAAACTGTTGAAGGGTGCTTTGGGAAGGAAGGATTATTGGCTTCGTTACATTCAGCTTTGTCGCAGACATGATCTGTATAAAATATTTGGGTGACAGAATCTTTCATTTCTACTTTCTCTTCCCTTTTCTTGTTGTTTTGGCTGTCAAGTAGTGTTCTCTTTTCTTATTTTTCTTTACATTTTGTGTATTTTCTTCTCAGCTTAATCACATCTAACTATGGTTGTAGATAATTTGTGAAATAACAGGGAACCACATAAAAAGCAGGAAAGCGAGGGGAAAACGCTTCCCAGGAAAATGTCAGAATTGGATAATCTCTTTTCTCTCTCGTCTGTCTGCTTCTTTTTTTCCTCCCCCCTTCGCGGGATGTATAATTACCTCATTGTTTCAGTAGTGTGAAACAAAAATTAGATGCACGAGAAAAATCTAAATAGAAGGACTCTAAATGCTTTTTCCAAATGAAGAATTTAACTAAACCACTCTCAAGTCCCCTGCTGGGCTCAGGCAAGCTGAAATTAATTCAAGAAGGCAGATAAAAATTTTAACCAGCCTGAGTGGAGATGACGGATGTGACAGCTCTCAGTTAAAATGTCTTTTAGTGGCAAATGCATGCATATTAGTCAAGTGATGTGACATAACTGTCCTGGGCGAGGGAAGATGAACCAGTGACCATTTGCATTGAGAACAAAAGGAAATTTAGAAGATAACAATATAGAAAAGTTAACATCTTGTTTCTGTAGGTAAACCTGTGCGTATGTGTGTATACTCGTGTGTATGAAAGAGGTAGCTTAAAAGAATCTTCTGGGTGATGGGACCTAATTTATGATGAAGATTTTTGTTTTCTTTTTAGAGAAGAATTAAAAATGCCCTGTAGACTTGCTTGAATGGGGTCCCTGAAAACCAGTGGGTTTTCATTTTTCTAGGCATAATTGCCCGAAAGAGTTGAGATGTCTGTTACTAATGTACACACACTGTGTTTTAGAAGTCTTTCTGCTTTGAAAGATGCTTTTGGCTCTTGCCATGTGTTCTCAGACTGAGCAGATGTGCAGATCTAATATGAGCGGAATTTATTCAAGGATCATCCAAGGATGCATAACACTGTGAAGCACTACAATAGCAATGAACAACAACAGGAATGGACCTTTAAGAAAAGAAATTACCTGCAAAGAAAACACTTTAAGGAATCTTGGTCATTTTACCACATGATTTTATTTTTTCTGTTTAAAGTTATGATTTAGGAGCATATGATACCAAGTCACAGTAGCTCCCAGTTAGAGCTGCCCAAGTAATTGTATTTCAGTATTATTCTTATTTTTTTTTCCCCAGTATAATTGAATTGTATTATCATAATTTTGTTATTCTGAAGCACCTCTTACTGTGTACCTCAATAACCTGCATCTGGAACTCGCTTATTCTTAAATGCTGTAGGGGGGTAGGAGTAGGGGCGCCAGAATATCTTACTAATAACACTTGATTGCAAAATAAGACGTAGTCCCAACTGCTGTTATAGAGGAAATTTTGGCAAAAGGTTGATGGTTGAAATCCCAAAACTAATTGGGTGGTTGGGATGGCTACTTTTGGTATTTTTCTATGTGAGAATGTGCATAAATTAATCCTCAACACCTAAATTCTAATACCAAGTCTAAAAAATGTTTAGTTTGTTTCCAGTGTGACGTTTTAAAATACATCCTTGCTAAGCATGTTCCATTATAGTATTCCACTTAAAAGAAGCAGTATTCATTAAAAGAGTTTCAACTATTGAACAAAGTGCTCTCTAAAACAGGGTCGGGGGTAGGGACTGTGAAATGCTGATCTGCTCAGAAATAAACTGCAATTCAGCAAACCTATGGCAAGCTACTCGTTAACATTTTAACAAGGTAGCTAATAGCACAGCCACCTTATTACAGCAGTGCGTCTGTATACATTTGCTCTGCAGGTATTTTTATACCTCTTCTTTGTGGTTTCTTTGAAAATAATGTTTATAAAGTTGGTCTGAGCTATTATAAGATATTCCCTAGAAGGACTTAGTCGAAAGAGGAAAATTTGCTTCCTTTAATTTACTTAAAAAGAAGCAAACATGTTGCGAGTTATTGAGCTTTTCTTTTTGCTGATACCCGGTGCTGTTGTGTACTTTGAGAAGATCAGAGTGTAAATCAGCTTCTTCATGAAGGTCTGTCTTGTCACAGTTTGGCTAGATACTGGTTTGCAAACGTACGTAATTTCAGTTCCCTGTCCTGTCACCTACCCCACTGACCTTGAGCAAGGCTTCTGCAGCCTTTCTGTGCTTCAGTAACCAGTCTGTAAGATGAAGACATTAACTTTTCCCAGCATCACATGGACACTAAATATTAACTGCTTATTTGAGTTATAATGTGAGTACAGTTAATGTACACCTTTATGGACTGTATACAGCCTTTCTGGGGAAAGAGAGCAGGGCGATTCCTATAAGCCTGTGCCTGAGAGCTCATGTTTCTGTTCTGTAACTGGAGATGATGAGGTCTGGAATCCAGGAAAGCCATCTGCAAGAATCTCACAGCTTCATGTTCCTATCTTGTTCAGTGAACTAAATAGTGAAGAAAGAGTATGAAGTAAAATACAGAGTAAATTACACCAGAATAAATCCTGTATGCATAAAATATCACTACTTGAGAGTTTGCCTAGTTAGCTCACTCTTACTTATTGTGCTTATAATGCTATTGACAAGGATATAGAATCATAGAATGGTTTGGGTTGGAAAAGACCTTAAAGATCACCTAGTTCCAACCCCCCTGCCATGGGCAGGGACATGTTCCACTAGACAGGTTGCTCAAGGCTGTGTCCAACCTGGCCTTGAACACTGCCAGGGACAGAACATTCACAACTTCCTTGTGCAGCCTGTTCCAGTGCTTCACCTCTCTCACAGGGAAAAACTTCTTCATATCTGACCTAATTCTCTCCTGTTTAAATTTGAACCCATCACCCCTTGTCCTATCACTACAGTCCCTCTCCAGCATCCTTGTAGCCCCCCTCAGACGCTGGAAGCTGCTCTGAGGTCTCCACGCAGCTTCTCTTCTCCAGGTTGAACACCCCAACTTTCTTACCCTGTTTTTGTATGGGAGCTGCTCCAGCCCCTGGTCATCCTTGTGGCCTCCTCTGGACTTGCTCCAAAAGCTCCATGTCCTTCTTGTGTTGGGGATACCAGCGCTGCACACAGTGCTGCAAGTGGGGTCTCCTCATTGTACTTGGTAGATTCTACCTCCAAAAACTTGTAACAGATGCTGCCAGGGTGCATTCTGTAAAGAAATTAAAAAATGCAGACCAAAGAGAGAGAGAGAACCCAGCTATTCAGAGAAGGATTAAAGGGTGTTTACCATGACTCCGGTGGCTTTGGGAAGGCTGAGGGGTTCACTGGAATATAGTGAACTTGCTGGTTAGCAACAGGTAACTTTCTTTTGGATGCTGAATGTTTTCTGCTGTTCTTGTGGGATTCAGTGAGGAACAGTGAAAGTCAGTAACTGGGTGTCATACTGAGAACAAGGGCTTCGCTGCCAGCAGTAGTTTGAAGCCTATTGTGTAAATTTCTTTCACGTTTTATACTGTTATTTTTTGTTTCTCTCAGCGTCAGCTGCTTGTTGGTAACTTTAGGATGAGGTTCTCTTTTCTTCCTAACATTACTGGTGTCATGCCATAGGGTTTGAATACATCATGTTTATTCAAATGAGAGGTCTGGTCTCACAGTAGTTCAGGGCTTGGAAGGTAGGCTAATATATAGTGTTAACTTCTATATAGAAGTATATAGAGTTAACCATTTTCTTGGTCTTGGTTCTAACAAACTGAACATTTAAAAACTTTTAGCTAGGATGACTTGGGGAAGGGTAGGGGAAGTTGCTTTGAACCATTCACATAGTTCTGTTCCTTGTAGGCAGATCCCATTTTATATGTTAGCACTCAGTCACAAAGAACGTGACTGAAACACAGAATTAATGTCAATGGTTTAAACTTTCATTTGGTCTAAGTGAACTCTCACCCTCCCACAGTCACAATTTAGGTTTTGTAGCAAGCTTTACCTTATTATATACACCTTCTATTCCATCGTTATATACAGGTCTGAAAGTTTTGTAATAAGGTATTGAAAAGAAAGATTGCAGTGATCTTACTATCTCTGTAGCTCATTTGAACCCAGAAGTCTATAGGCCTGTCTGAAGGTGACCATTTTCAGAGATAGCTGCCTAAAAGAAAAAGAGAAGAACTCATGGCTAGTAGAAGAGGAAGCATGTAAAGATGAGCCTCTCTCTCAAGGAATGAGTATGGAAACAGTGTCAGTGCTGTTCCAGGCCGAATTAGGATTTTTCGATATTCTGTTGTCACTTACTGAGTAATTGGTTTGAGTCTAAACCAGCTAAAACAAGAGAGGCATTTAATCTAGTTTTCTCTCTACTTGTAGCTTAATGAACAAAGTGACTTACCTTTATGGATCAGATTTGGGGTATTGTGGAGATCCATTTACTTTCACACATGGCTTCAAATGTACTTGTAAAGTACATACTAAGATAAAGTAGGAAAAATAGTATAATTAAACTGAGTGCGAGTTCTTACGGGAGGGGAAGATGATACTTATTTACCAAATGTTTAAGCAACTTGTTTGTATGCACTTACACTTCAAAGCTACATATTCAGATGAACCAAGATGTTTGTGTCTCTGCAGTCTGATTACGATCACTTGTGCATGACACACAAGACAAGTGATGCCAGTTCCTCTTGACAGACAACAACAAACTCGTCTTTGGGCGAATCTTTGGTCTTAAGATAAACATCACATTCCTCAACCTTATTCCTGAGAGCAGTGGCCTGAGAGTAACATCCTTCACTATCAATATAGACCATTCTTTTAAATCTTTGTTCTGCTTTTTGTTCTGGTGCTAACACGCAAAGATTTCCATTTATATTTTATTCGTACCAGTCTTGATATTTATTTATTTTTATTCCTGGTACAAATAATTTGTTAGGGAGGGTATAATGCTATTCTCTTCACAGTAACTCTGATTTTAAGTTATTGGAGACCATGGGAAACACATCTGCTGTAACGCTGGGCTACAGTACATATTTTGGCTAGGAATGTATTGAAGTTGTGATGATAAGTAGAAGACATTCAAGTGAAATGACGAAGGGGCTGTAATTCAGTGTTACCAGAAAGAGTGATTTCAGGTATGCAGAATTTCTCAGATTTTTGGACAGTGAACTTGAGGGTGAATTTGCTATTTGGCTTGGTAATATTAACAGGCAAAATACTTAACCTTCTGCTCCTGATGCTTTTAGTTCTAATTTTGTTTGTTTCTCAGATAATATGGATTACTTTGCTACAAGTGTCGTGCTGCTGTTATCTCCCTTTACTGGTAAAATCTTGTAACAAATCAGAAAGTTAAGGATGTTCTAAGTCACTCTTCTAGTCTGTTTACTCTGGTTTGGACCTGACTGAAACTTGCAGTTCAGTTAATGAGTTTTTCTAGTCATCCCAATGACAGCAGGATAACCTGTAATTATTTAGCAGCTTTGGTTTGCAACATAGCCTATTTCTGAGTTAGTTTTTATATTACAGTCAGCATATGAGCTTTTTTTAAACCAGACAGTGAGGCGCATCCATCCCATGTGAAAGCGTGAGGTGGAAATTGAGGCTGGTGTCCAAAGACATCATGGAAAGAAACTGATTCAGTGATAGCTGCCCTGAAACAAACACTTGTGCTTATTAGGAGAATGTTTATTTAAGCAAATGAAGCTACCAAGTAAAGAACAGATCAAAAGATCAGTGGTCACACACTGGTTTTGGTTTGGGGTAAGGTTTGGTTTTGGTTTGTTTTGGGGATTTTATGTTTTTTAAGCTGAACTAAACCTTGTGGTTTGGAGACCAATAACTTTGACTTCTGTTTGTGGAGCACAGGACCTCTGATCTCCGCTGTGGTAACTGAAGTGATTGCAACGTCACAGTGAGAGACTGTGGAAGTCTTCGTGTTGGTTTGGCAAAATCTAGAGTGACATTTCCATTTATCTTTGGTGTTACATTTGCCAAAAGCATTACTTGTGAAGCTGTTCGTGACAGACTGCAAGCAGGATTCTGTTCATTACTTAACATTCATCAAATGAGTAATCTCATGAATGGAATACTTGCAAAGTTTACTCGAGCTTTTGTGTTTTGGGGAAATAAAATATTTTAACTGCAGTACAGAGGCATAGATGGCTTTATTGTCATTGAGTGAGTTGCCAGGTATTCATTATAGAAGGCTTAAAATGTTCATTACATTTTTGCCATATTCCATTATTTCACTAGTTCTATATAAAGAAAAGAAACTTGATGAAGTAAACCTTGGGCTTATGTATCTTGGTTTGGGGGGAGGTCAAAATAATAGGTGGAAATAAAATGAAATGACAAAAAGCAAGTTCTGAAGTTACATGTGACATAACATATAAAGCTATAATTGTGTCAAACACTGTTCATTCACAGAGTAGTAATATTATGTTAATCATGGGAGTGAATACATTATATTCACTCTCATGACTTCTGTTTTATATCTCCTGTTGAGTGGGACGTTTGCCTAAGCTTATTTTATAACGTTTCTTAATTTTTCTGCCATCTGAAGTTACTTTGCTGTTGTGCTCAGTTTTATTAATAAGCAACTGAAGTACAGGGACTTAATCATCATCCAGCTGCTTACAAAATAAGAATAGAGACAATACTAATATGTGGCACAGCGTGAAAGGTAGAGCAGATGGTTTTAAAAATCGTATCTGTTATGCTTTTTGGTTTCTGACATTCAACTCTTCATGTAACTCCGAGCACTTGCTGGCTTGTTCATAAGGTAAACTTGTTCATGCTGTAAGCCTCATTGACCACTGAAGCTCAACTTCACAATCTGGGAGATAAGCAGGTTCTTCAGGCCTCTGGTATTATTTCACCATTATCCTCTTAACTGAGGTGCAACCCAGCAGTAAACCGTTTAAGGAGATGCCATTGTTGAGTTCTGAATGCATCCCACCTTCAGACAGCGCTTAAGACACTGCTTATTTGTCAGTGTAAGGAGAATTTCGTTTTAAGACAGTGAAAAAAATGGAAAGAATGAAGTTTTTATTTCCAAAGTTGTTTGACATTGGTATAATGCGTGTCTGTGTGTTCTAGTAAACTTCCATTACCCAGAAAACAGGGCTTTTACTCTTTCCTAAGATCTTGGCACAAATGGCTGGTGGCTGTTTTTCCTTTCAAAGGGCACAGTCTTTGAGTGGATTCTGGTTTATGGAGACTAAACTTCATTTTTTTTAGGTGGTTAGGAAGTTAAAGAATAAAATACTATTACAGAAAGATATTTTGGGGGGAAATGGCACATGCAGTAACTTCAAGTTGTGGTAGTATTAGCATATGCTGGAAAACGAAAGATCATTTTGATTACATAGGAGTACAAGTGTTAAACAAGTATGTGTGACCTATCCAGGGAAGATATGCACAATAGTGTGCTATACTTATTAATACACTGCTAGGAGAAGTCAAAATTGCCTAAGTTTGAGGTGTGATAGACATACTTTTGTAGTCATAAATCAGTTTCTTGTATTTATTCAGTTGTTCCAGAGCGGATTCTAAGCCCTTAATATCAGTATTCCAACAATCTAAATAGTTTTATTCCTAATTCTGTTAGTTTTAATAAAAACATAATTGATAGCAATGTGTGGGTTTGCCTTTAATTTTTTATGACTTCATATGAAGTTATTGAGTGGTATGCAGAGAGAGATGAGCCCACAGTGGCTTTATGAAATGGTAAATTCTCTCCCATGTTCCTCCTCATTTTCTCTTTATGATGATGGCCTATTACCACTCTGAAAGAAAAGCAATATACTGTCTTACTTAAACACTCTTAAATAAAAGCTAAATCTTATTGCTGTAGATGTTTGTAACAAACCTCTTCTATTTTTCCACTAGAATACAGTCAAATATTTTGTAAATCTTGCGGCAAATGGGGAAGAAACAAAATCCCCCTGGATAGCAGATTTTATCACAGTGACTTTATGAACAAAAATATGGATTATGAGCAAAAATACACTGTGTTCCCTTTTGCAGTCATTCTGGTAGGTTCAGAAAATCTCTTCTCTGTAGGTGGCAATTTATTGATCCAGTATCAAGCAAGTGACCTGTGATAATTTCTCTGTTTCAGTGAATTCTTGCTTTGTAATATGTAACTGTAAAGGTAATGACATTATGAATTTGTTCTATAGAAGTTCATAATCTGTGTTTTATTGTCACAGAATGCATATAGCAGTTATGTCATATGTTGTCATTGGTTCTTTAGACATCTTTAAAGAACACTTGGGTGGGTTAACCTTGGCTAAGGAGCCGGATGTCCACCCCGTCCTTTCTCAATCGCGCTCCTCTGTCCCCTCCAGGGGACAAATAGGATGCAAAAGCTCGTGGATTGAGAAAGACAGAGAGATTGCTTCCCAATTACCATTGTGGGCAAACCAGACTCAACTTGGGGAAAAGTAACTTAACTTACACCAGTTAAAACAGATTTAGGTAGTGAGAAAAAGAGACAAAATATCAAAATAATACCCCCCCCCACCCCTTCCTTTCTAGGTTCAGCCTTGTTCCATTCACAACTCCTCTACCTTCCCTACCCTGCAGTGCAGGGGTTGGACTAGATGACCTTTAAAGGTCCCTTCCAACCTGAACCATTCTGTGGATATAGGGGATGGGGTGTTGTAGGCAGTCCATAAGAGATCCTCGCTGTTGCTGTTCTCTCCTCATGCTTTTCCTCTCTTCCAGTGTGGGACCCTGACGTGGGCTGCAGTCCTTCAGGATTAACCTGCTCCTTCATGGGCTCTGCTCTGGGTGCAGTTCCTTTAGGCTATAGCCACCAGCTTTGCCATGATCCCCTCCACTGGACTGTAGGG
>NW_009912421.1:33997-35476 GCF_000696875.1 Nestor notabilis
TGCTCCAATGCCTGGAGCACCTGCTCCCTCTCCTTTTCCTCTTACCTCTGTGCTCGTGGTGCTGTTTCACTCTTTACTCCTCACTGCTAAGCAGCATTTTCCACCTTTTTTTTACACGTGCACCCGCCTCCTGCTCGGTAACCATCCTCTGTCAGACCTATACTCAGCTTACCTGTAAGCGGCTGGTAGAACAATACGGTTTTTTCAATCTGCTGAAGATGTACTCTGTTTATGAATATTATCATTTATACTAATCTGATCTTTATTAATTTTGTTAAAGTTAGCAGTTACTACTTTATCAAGAAATAAATGGTGATGCCTTGATTCTGAGTTCCATGTTTTAAAAGACTTCGAGGAGCTGGGCATGGAGTATATATCCCATGGTCTCAGTAGAGTCCCTAATAAGATAACACTGTGATTTGTGGAACCTGTAGCCACTTTCATTGTACCCATCCAGGCGCTTGGAATAACTCTCTACCATGCTTTTGTTTTTTGCCTTCCACAATCTGTTCTTCCTTCTCTCGCTGTAATTTTGGCACCACACTGTACTGAGAGGTTCCGTGCTGCAGAATGTGTTAAGGGAGGATGTTTTGCACTTTACGGGGAAAATTCTTCCCGCCCTTTTGAAGTATTTTCCAGAAGGGTGATACTCTAAGTGTATTATTCCCGAGTATTGTGATGCCTTAAGGCTATGGTTTTGCATTTGTTATTACTGGATCTGTATTCGGACTATGAGATGAGAGGTCTAAGCTGTTTAGGGCGAGGCAGATGGTATCAATGAGTTGTTACTGGTTCAGCACTGATGTTGTGTAACTGTTACTTATCTCTTACTGTGTGATTCTGCGTCCTTATACCAAGCGTATTCCTATTATGGAGCCACTACTGGAATTTGCCTCAAAAATCTTAATGTATTGATTAAGATTATAATAACAAGTATGACTGGTTCCCACAGGGAGGATATGTGGAAGTTAAGAGGAAGGTAGAAATTAAAATCTTGTAGTCACTGGGGTGGACTGCACTGGTGTAAGTGTGCTTATTTTGAAACTCTTACTGGTACATGACACTTCATATCTTCCAAACCATCTTAGTGAACGCAGAGATTTAAGACTTGTTTCCCAAAGTCTGTAAACCAGCATAAACAGCCAAAGTTGTCTCATCTCGTCTCCTCCTCTTTAAAAAAAATAGACCTACCCTGATCCCCTCTAAAGTCAGGAAATCTGTAAGGCCTGGGGACTGGGGAGCTCATCTCAGTTAACATCCTCATTGGTGGATGAATGTATGACTGTGTTTAGTCAAAGTATGAAGTTTGGCCGGATTAGTTTTAAACTGGATTATGTCCCAGGCTGGTTCTAGGCAGGTCACAGAACTGCTGTATTGGTCCGAGAGAAGGGAGGCTGCAGCACAGAGAAACTCAACTAGGACTGAAGTGAGACCTGCATTTGGCATTATGTTTATCTTGGGCCTTGGTAAAAAAACCCT
>NW_009912421.1:35506-36244 GCF_000696875.1 Nestor notabilis
AAAGAGAGGCTCAGGGAGGAGTTCCCTTTAGCAAAAAAGTGCCCAGTTTGCCCTGAGGGATGGACACACAGGGATGCTGCATTGCTAAATATGACTTGTGCATTCAACAGGCTAATAGAAGAAGGAAAAGTAATAATGAATATGTTACGGATGAACTATACATTGGGGGGGAAGAATGACCTTCTGAAATCTGTTACAGATTACTTATATATCTAATCAATGGTTTAGTGCTGGTTCATCACTGTTTTCCACCTGCTGCTTATTCACAGCTTACGTTTTGTTGCGTCCTCTAAATGTCATGAATTCATCAACTTCCCTGTTAAGCCTTTTAAATGCCAGCGAATGGCAGTAGGTATTACTGCAGATGTTTGGTTAAGAAAGCCCTTCCTTTTCTCCTTCCCACTTATCTTTTTGTTTTCATTCACCTCTTTGAATTTCTTTCGTCTCTCTGATACTTTTGGTATTAATTAGTAGTCAGTATCGCTATAATGACTGTATTGTGGAAGTGCTGATCAACCCTGTCATTACCCAGCCAATTGGCAAATAGGGAAGCATTCTTGTAACTTCCAACATTGATGTCTTAGCTTGTCCATTGGTGATGAAGTCAGACTCGGTAAGCAGGAATTCATACGTCTGATTGCTTAGATACCACCATAAGGTGTGCTGATGTCAAGTGAAATAATACAGAATAATAAGGGCAGGGTTCTTCTTGAGACTGCTGTTCATTGTGGTCGCAGG
>NW_009912421.1:36278-63345 GCF_000696875.1 Nestor notabilis
GCACTCTGCAATAAAGTTGTTTGTGTTGATATGTAATAAATGTACCTTTTTAATGTTATTCTTAGGCTTCTTTTGTTTATATTGTCTATAGTCAGGTCTGTAATATGTACAAGAATCATAACCTCCTGTGTACTGTTCCATCACAGAGCAGTAATCGAAATGTGCTGTCTAGTCCCTAATATTACAGTGTTCCCTGTTACCTTTGAATCATAGAATAGTTTGGGTTGGAAAGGACCTTAAGATCATCTAGTTCCAACCCCCCTGCCATGGATCTTATAATAATTATTCCATTCAAAACTTCCACACTCATTTGTTATATTGCATGTGCTGTTAAACATTTAGATAGCATCATAAATACTGTTTAACATAACATAAAAAACCTCATACTATATTTTGCAAAAAATACTGTATCACATAGCATATAATACAATATGTGGTATTACTTTACAGCGTTTGTGTTTATATAATTTTTAAAACACATTACAGAGAAGACTGGACATAGCACTCAAGAGGGCCTAATGTGGAACTAACAGAGGAAGTTGATTTTAAGGGAGGATTTGAATAAGTAAAAGCATTTGGTTGGCAGAAATGAAGTGGTGGATTTGTCAAGCTCTTTTTCTTTCAAGCTCTCAGGAGCAGCGTTCTAAAGGATGTATTGCAGGTAGTCAGCACTGAAGCTGTATGTTCCATTTCTGTGGAAAATCCCTTAGAATCCATCTAAGGGATGGATTGAAGACTGTGCGACTTGCAAAGGGCAAGGCTGTGAATGAGACTGTCTGGTTTACTTCTCTTGGAAAGAGAGTTGCATTTTATAACCCTATGCCTAAACCTGCTTCATCTGCTGACAAAAAATTAGTTACAATTCCACACGTGGGATCTTTAAAGCAGCTAAAAGGAAATAGGGAGAATCTTCATTTCAAAATGGAAGTTGGGTGCTAAGGCCTTTGAGTTCTTGAAGTATCTAGTTTTAAATGCAATGTGCTGAGGAGTGTTGTTTTCCTGGTGTCTGTCATGTGGAAAGAAGGGCAATGTGGAAAGAAAAGGTGCTTAGTAATGCACTGCATAGGGGCTGTGTAAGTCCCACTGAAGAAGCTAGGGAAGGAACAAGAATGCATCTGTGAAACTGCCATTTCATGATTGTTCATCAGCAGAAGAGGACTGAATATGGCCTATTTCTTACCACTAGGCTGAGTTCAGAATACTCTTGCAGGCACTAAGTGCTGCTTGTGTTACTATAGCAAGTGGCTACGGAAACTCCGCTGTGTAAGCAGGTGAATGGCAGGGTCAGACTGATGGCTTTCGTAAATCTGGGCAGGTACGTTGGCTCCGTTACGATTCGTGCGTGGTCTATAGTGTTCTATGGGGCTGTGTAACTTGTAGTTACACACAGCACAACATGGTTCTCTGTCAAAAAAGCCAAGGATTTGCTCTGGCAAATCCCATGGCATGTCCAGCAGGTCTGAGAGGGTATCACTGTGCAAACAAGTATCCCCGTACCTGTGGAAGGTTTTGCATGTCCTTTAGCAGTACTCTTACTTCTTATGTTTAAAGGGGCTTCCTCATGTAGCAAAAATCTACCTGAAGACCAAGGCAAAAAAACCACGAAGCATTTTTTTCCTTGTAGGCCTTTGTGTTTCAATGTTGTTTAAAACCATTTTACATTAAACTGATTTTGACTTAGGATGGATACTAACTCATCCTTCCTGCTGTGTGGGAGCCAAAATGTGAGTGGCAGCAGGGGGGAAGACTGGAGAATCTGGAGACGTGGGGAGCCTCCCAGGATTGATTACTTGGGAAGTTTGTGTTTTCATTCTGCTTCTGAGTGACAAACATTCAACCCCTTGAAGATGAAAACTCTACCAGGCCTAGTCTTTTTTTTCCTTCTGAGTCACATACTTACATGTGCATGTTTCTGACAAAACCGAATGAAATGACTTTTTATGTATCTGAAGAATCATCTCAAAAAAACCCAAACACAAACCAAACACACACAACATTAATAAAAGTTTGTCCAACTTTACTGCATCAGCTGATATTTTGATCGTTTTATAGACTAATTTTTATCTATTTAGTGGGGAGGATACATTTTTTAGCATTCTTTAAAAAGAAAATTCACAAAACAAGCCCAACAAAATCGTCTTAGAATTGTTAGGTAGAGAAAAAGGATTCTGTGAATTCCCACAAACTGTCTGCTGTTGGGGTTTTTTAATTAGTATTTATTGACAGTTGTTGTTTAAATGCCTTAGGAGAAATATGCTTTAAAAGTGACCCTTCCAATAAGGGCTGATAAAGTAGGATGACATTGCTATAACACTCTCTGCACTTAGAGTGTTCCAAGTCGTTGCCTGGAATGAAAGGGAGATTCTAGCCATCTTATCAGTGTTACCTATCTTGGTTAAGAACTAATTAAGGAAGAGGACTGTTTCCTGTGTGAAAATTTAACTTGTTCAAAAGTCATTAATAAAGGTCACGTGAACTTTAATGACAAGGTCTCAGAAGAGTTTGTGGACAAGCCAAGAGTATTGTTAAGAGAGCAGATGCCAGCTATTCGTGTGTTTAGCAGCACCTCTTTCTGAGCTGTTTCACTGCAAGCCAGGCTGTATTAGAGTCCAGTAAAATGCATCCATATCCAAGGGCTGAGCTGGTTAAAGTGGAGACACTTGTATAGCCACTGAGAATTCCTAAAATTCCGTCATTTCGCTTCTGAAGGATTGGAGTTGGAGGCAGAAGGAGGTGTGTTACTGATTTTTGTTTCTGGGCTCAGTTTCACCTCAATCTATTCAAAGGGAGCGTTAGAGTGGTTTAATATGCAAAGCAGCTTTCTTGATGGATGCTTAGTGTAGCTGACTGGGTGGAAACACGGATGAAATTCCCAGGAAATCTACAGGAGTTCCAATAAGGATGATGATTTTCAGCTTTTTCCTTTAGTTTAACTAAAAAAAAAATAAATTGCTGTTTCTAAACAATCTCAATTAATTCAACTAAAGAATGAGCATAAACCTTTTTAAAGATTAACTAACACTTGTAGAACGTTAAACTCAAAGTGCCAAAGAAGTTGACTTTCTTAATGTTGATTCTTTTCTATTACGTCTTTCCCCTCTCCTCTTTTTCATATTGTAGATGTTGGTTTATATGGACTCATTCAGGCCTTATGTATATAGCAAAGTTTTACTGATTTAACTTAAAACAGTTTTAAAAGTAGTTTAAGCTAAACAGATGCTCTTGCTTAGAACATTTTATTTCGGTTTACCTTGATGCCTGGTAGACTGAAAACAACCAGAATAAGCCCCTTTAACTAAATGACAAATGTATTCTTGGGCAATACAAAATTGGCAACATATTATTTAATGAAAAAAAGGAGTATTACTTGAAATACATAAATCTTAACATTTATGCCATTCTTGATTTTGCCAAAGATGATTAAATATAATACAGAAAACTGGCTTTAAACTAGTGTTTGGGGTTTTTTTGCTGACACATATGCAAAAACATAAATACATAAGCTGAAATACAAATCCAGTTTGCAAGTGATGATGTGCAGGTTGACTTCATAAGGTGAAATTCGATAGTGTTAAGCCATTTTGCACGTGGATTTGTATATGAATTCAAAGTGGAAAGCTCTAGCTGTAATGAGAACAGTATGCTATGGACTTACAACTTGAAAGACTTTAGTTATGGAGTCTCTAGGCTGTTAAGTATTTACTTTTCTGGGTATTTTTATTTGCACCCTTGGTATATCTTACTGATGGAAAGTAAGCCTATAGCTTGTCATATAGCTTGTCATAGTTTTGAGATCCCTTTAGCATCATGTGTGATACACATCATAAAAACAAGGTTCTGGGAGAGTATGATTAGTAAAAGCGTATCTGACTTGCTCTGAGGTGGAAGGATACCTTTTACATGAATTTGTAATGATTCCCTCTAATTCTGACCAAGGTTGCTGTGTAATTGTGGTTCTCAGAGCAGAAAACAATGCTTGGGGTTTTTTTAATAACATTTTTGTTCCTATTGCTAGGTATTACCTCTTGTCAAGCTGCAGTCAGATGGCGTTCTTTCCAACCAAGGCTTGCATAAGCACTTCAGACCTGGGGCTTTGTCACAGTAACATATTTATTTTAATTCCCCTGGAACAGGAAATGCAGGATGTCTTACTCTCCATCCATCTTCTACATAAGCAGCAGGTATGGTGGCTACTCTGTAAGGCCAGCATGGTTTGACCTGGGATGTGTGTAACGTGTAATGTCAGTAAACCTGTTAACAGCGTGCTGAATTTATTTACTGTTATTAGTGGGCTTTCAACAGAATATTCTGACTGCTATAGATGTATGGGAACAATAGTCCCTCTTTTGATATTATGGATTCGTAATGCTAAATACTCAAAAACTCCATAGGAAAAAAAATTTCTTCTCTATACTTCTAAATAAGCTTGGAATTCAGTACTTTCTGAAGGCTGCCTAGCATAAGGGACTCATCTGCAGCAGAAAATAATGAACACTTGTTCATTAGGGAAGATTGGAAATGCTGCATAATGGAAGAGGGAAGCCAAAGACTACAGTAAGTCCATAGCTGGGAAACTTCAGTAAAGCCTTATCAGTAAGCTCTAGGAATAATCAGCAGATTGGGTGTCACCTCCCAAAATGAAGGTGGGAAGCCAATCAGGAGAAAGATGAAGATAGTTTTCATCTTCATGTCAGCCTATTTGCATGGAAATACTATTAACAGGAGACACCATGTGCCCTAATGAGGGCAGGTGTGTTCCCTCATGGATCCAAGCTAGTTGTGGGTGGTAATGAAACCAATCTGTAAATGAGATTTTAAAGGGTGCAATACTTCATCACTGGCACTCTTGCCAACGTGCAGAAGACCCTTCCCTCTATTTAGAGTGCGATGCGATTACTTGCACATTAGGAGTGGTGACAGAACAGAGTTCAAAGCACAGCCTCCACAGTGTCAACAGGCCTTAATGATAACATAGTGCCACGTCCCTTAAAGTTTCATGTCTTATTCGAGGTAAATGGTAAAAATGGGGCATTTTAGAACCAGTGATGTGGTTTTTCTATTGCTGCTGTCATAGTACACAGCTGCTGAAAGAGGAGCTGTTTGTCACATCCCGTTTTCCTCAGCGATTCCTCAAACAGTGGCAGTTCACGTGTGCAGTATCAGAGTGGTAATGAACAACTTGCAGCAATGCACTGAACAGGGAGTGTAGTGTTTTATTAATCTCCTGCCTCCTCTGATGCCACTCAGGGTGTTTGGGTAGGTTCATCCTTGTATGTGTTCAGCATTTTGCAAGTCATACGACTTTTTCAGGAGCAGAACTTTAAGAAATAGGAAGTTAATGGATGAGAAAGGCAGAACTATGTATTCACTCTTCCTGCTATAGGAGTTTTACACTCTACGGAAGTGCCATCAGTGGAGCCTTTTCTCTTACTTTGAAATGCTGTATTTTTAGCAATTAGAGGCATTCTAAGAGGGGAAAAAATTCAAAATTCAAAAATCAAAAGCAATTCATATCTAATTTACTCACATAGCGTCTGCTATCACCTATAGCATGCAAACGCATGATTGGACATAGTGGTAATAAACCAAATGTTTGTGGCACTAACAGAAGACTCAAGGAGTTCTGTGTATTTCCAGCTGCCATAATATGACCTGATGAAAATCCAGATCTTGAATGTGTTTTAGCTGCCATCCTGGGAGAATGGTGTGTGTCTTTTTAAGTATTGCGTGGTTTTGGTGGTTTAGGATTTGATGTGAAATGATTAGAAAAGGGGAGCGAGAGAGGAAAGCCAGCTAAAAAGCCTGGCACCATCACAGACTTCTCTTGAAAAACAGGTTTTCACCGACGTTATGGGAGTTGAGCAGATTTTCTAATTGGAAATACGGTGGAAGAGTCATACAATCTGACATCAGGTGCCTGAATTAACAGGCTAACACCTAGAGACTATATAGTCAGTCTTAGGTTCCCTCAGAATGTGGATGCCTGTAGAGGGGAGGTACTACTGTAGTTTACGTGCAAATGGTACAGCCCGGCTCTGTGTGTGAGTTTCGGAGTAAGAGAACGTATCAATCTGTAGCACACTGCTTGGGGGGAAATTTAAGTGTCCATTTCATAGGCTGAGTTTGAGACATTCTGGGAAGTTCTTCACTGTGAAATGTGTTTGTCAGAGATACATGCTCAAAGGACAGTCAGAAAAAGTTTCTTTTCCTCTGCATCCCTCTTTGTCCACAGCAGCTGGCGCTCACAGAAGTTGTCCAAGGCAGCAGTCTTTACATGGGCCTAAAGGATAAAAACCTTCTAAAGTACAGTTTAATAGGGATTTAATTGGCATCATGATCATATTTTTGCAGTAGATATTTTTGTGCCTGTTCTGTTGCTTCATATTCCAATCTTTCAGCCCTCCTGACTGAGAAATCAGCTAGGTGACAGCTCTCCACAGTGCCCTGCTGCTTTCTTCAGCCAGATCACAGGAGAAATGCCAAAAAAATCTGCTCAGGATAGTGCAGAGGGCACAGTGGTTGAGCTCTCCTGTGACAAAGATGATAGTATCCAGCAGGACACTTTAGCTCTCTAGAGCTGTATAAATTAGCATAATATGAGTATAACCAGCATATATTAATTAGTTTTAGAGACAATTATACACACATACGTGTGTGTAATCATAATTTAAATGCATGTATTACACTTGTATGTACCAACAAATGTAGGATCCCCCCCCATATACGTTACTTACATACTGTCACAACAGAGTAAGTAATTTTTCACGTGTCTGGTTAAGTGTGGTCAGGATTTTTTCCATTCTTTTCTACCCAAGAGCTCATTTACATGTCAGCTGGAGAAAGAGAGGGAACTGTGATGTTCTTTTCAGTGTGGTGCTAGCAACTGCTTTCATGAAAAACTTGCTGCTAGTTTTCTGTTACATTTTGTCATGTTTTGATCATAATCCCCAGCAGTGTTCTGCTCTGGAGCGTCCTTATAATATGAGTAGCAGGCCAGAAAATGTCACTACATTGAAGATAATGATTTATCAGTTCATGAACAGAATTAATGGATTCTGTGAGCTTGGGAAACCAAACTCCAGTATGCTTGAAGAGGGTTTACTCTTACATTGCTCATCTCATTAGGCATCTTTAGTAAAAAAAGGGTCAAAGTAAATGCATCAGCAATTTGTTCGGTACTGGGAGAAGCAGGTAATACAGAGGAATCTTTGGGCTGCTAGGTAGGTGATCACAGGATGCAGAGGAGGTAGCAGATGTATACTGAAAAATGAAACATGAGAGCCTTTGTCTTCCTAACTCCAACTCTGGGTTGTAGATGGCTGTCTGTGGTGCGTACTCTATCAGCATAAATTCACAAAAATTTCCATGTGAGACTCCTTCTCCGACAGTCAATCTTCCACCATTCCCATTCAAGGGGCATCAAGGGCAGAAGTTCTAAGGAATGGATGTTTAGGGAAGAATCCTTTTTCAGAAATGTGAAATGAATACTCTCTGCAGATATTTATCATGTAGTTGCACAGCAGTAACATGTTAGTAATGGCTAACTAAAAAGTGCAAGTTAGACATAACTCTCCCCTGGGCTGAAATCACTGCAGTATGTACTTCTTTTCTCAGTGCATGACAGAATGTGTGGGTTTCTCAGTTTCTTAAAAAGTTATGGCCATGTAAAATATTGCTGAAGCATCTTATGTGATTGTATGATTAACTGATTACACAAGCAAAAGCACTGTGGACTGGGGGAGCCTGGTGATTACAAGTCTACTTCACATAGCATTGTCGCATGTAGACTTTGAGAGAGGTTGACGTAAGAAAGCCAGCGAAGCAGGACTGTCTAGTGTGTGCAGGTCCCGGAGGCTTTGAAGGGCTTGAGAAGAAACCAACCCACAGCACATGGTGGTCATAATAATAATTACGTATTTTGAACTGGATTTTTGTGTCTATGTCACAGAGTTGTTCATTGCATAAAACTGCAAACCCAGCATAATTTGGTAATGCTTCGTTTGCTAATGAAACAATGTAAACCAACTTGAATACAGGCACATATGTGACAGGGAATGCTATTACATTAATTTATGAAGCATGGTAAGCTTATGGATGCAGTCTTACGTAGAAAATTTATAGTTTACCTCCCCCTGATTTCAGTTGACACATCACAAGTATGATGATGTTTTGGGGATGTTTCGAGGCTCGGTATTTTCATCTTTTTTCCAGAATAAGCTCAGTGCAAGAAGATAACTGGGTTCTTGTCCCGTTCTGCCCCTGAACTGTGTTTTAAAGGCTCAAGTGGGACACAGAAAATGGTAATGTGTTTTGCTGTGCAGCTCAGATGAATCACTACTGCACACCTCGGTATACTGGGTAGCGAAATGACGATCATATACTTTGCTGCTTTGGAACCGCTTGTTGAGTAGGTTACATGCTACCATGAGTATTTCCTTCATAATGTTTGTAACTTAACTGATAATTACTAAAGAAATTTATTATGGAAGGCTTTGGCCTTTTCACAGGGAGCTGGGAGCAATAGTGTAAAACGTCTACGAAGATTTCAGAAAGTCACAAGCAATTCAAAAGGAGAGGTGTTTCTGTTGTGTGGTAGTTTTCTTTGTTTAAAAGAAAAATACAATACCTTGACAACAGTGAAACATTCCCATATTTCTGAGAACAGTCTTATGTGCATCTTCATTTTGCTCATGTTGATGTTGATTTATTTTTCTTCTTTTAGGGGATTCTAGCTAGAAAACACAACAACAAACCAACCTAGGTCAGTTCCTATGTTTTTTCTCTTGAGGCTTAAATCCTTTCTAAATTCTGTTTTAAAAATTAAATGTTCAACAGAAACTCTTTATCATGAAGAATTTTCAATGATTACTTTTGGTCAAGTAAAATCCTTCATATGGTGGTGAACCTGTAACTATTCACGTTAATAATTGTATTTAGACTTTGTTTAGTGAAGGTGACAATTTTTAGTGTATCTTCAATGGAAAGAAGGAGAAGGATTTCCAAATACAGAGTGGAAATATTACTTCTACATCTTGCTAGTTATGGCTCTGATGAAAGTGTATGTTTGGCATTTTGTATTCTTCCATTTCAAAAGGAAACCACTCACCTAAGCAGTCCTCTTCTCATGCACGGTAGGAGAACACTGGCTAATGTTATAGGTAGGTAACTACTCCAACTTACAGTGAATATCCTTCTAATCCTTGACCTTCGTGTTCCCTCTATTTGTGTTATGTATGTTAGCTTCATCTTAGTTGTTTTAAAGGCATCCGGCCATTTTTAATGTCTTCAAACCGACTCCCTGGGAATGAAGAACCTGCACAGAAGCCTGCAAATGTAACTCCCCATTAAAAATCAAACACCCATGAATATTATATGAGTGAGAATTGACCATTCCCACCAGTCAGAAAATAGAATAAAATCAGCTGAGGTCTCAGGCAGAGGATTTTCATCACTTATTAATCTGCCAACTTAAAATAGACAAAGTATAACAGTGTAGTTACTTGTATTGTGGTATAACGGCTATGCTCGCCATTGCATAATGCCATGTATTCAAAAAAATCCATAATCAATTAACAAAGGTCATTTATTCCTACTGAAATTCTGATTTTGAACAGTGTGCAGTCCCATGCACATTAATTTCCACTGACATTTGTGGCTGACTCTGTCTCTCCCCCTACACCTCCATGCATCTGTGTTAAGGGAGCCAAAGTTTATTAGTCACAATAGGAGATGATCTTAAATACCTCTTGCTTTGAATTTAAATGGGGCCAGTCTGCCTACTTTGAAATTAAAATTAAATTCAATATTAGTACCCTTGATCATGAAAGAGAGTGAGAGAGCAGTCAAGTGTGATATTTCTGAACAAATTAACCTTCCTTGATACTGCTATATACAGTAGTTACACTGGACTAGGTTGTGATACATCTTTTATCCACGTGGACATATGTGAGAAGGACCCATTTCCTATTAACCCTCAACAAAGGCTGCTTGAAAATCAGAGTACTTAAATGCAGCAGAAGACACTGGCAGATTCTCCAGTGGTGTTTGGGAAAGGAGTTCCACATATACTGTTTGGAAGTACAAGGCACCGAGAGAGCTAGAAGTTTGGTTGTGATATGGTCCTTCTTCCTGGTTCAAAAACTCCGGTTCCACATGACAGAGAAGTGCAGATTAGGTGTGAATTTATGGTGCTAATTCAGATTTATCCAAACGTTTCTGAAAGGCAAACATGACAGCAACAGGCATCATGCCACTGTCAGTCTTCCCACAGCTGGCGTGAAAGCCCACGGCCAGCATAGACTTCGTAGTATGTGCTGCAGTGGAGTTAGCAGCAGCCTGCCTCTGTGCCCTTGCTGATGGGGAGCAAATGTGTCCTGTGAGCAAGAACGTGCATCTGCTGTTAATAATTGTAGAATTGCAGCCTCAGTGGCAGTATTGAAAAAGTTAGAGAATTACTGAGGTATTTGTGGAGAGATTGTTGCAGGTGCCATTAGTTTCCCATGTCATCTTGTAGCACGGCCTCGAAGAGGAACGGGCGCGCTTACTGAAATGAGGAATGAATGTTGGAATTTAACACCATTTTGTATTTGCTGCTTCTGAAGAAATCCAAAACTTTAAGAGTTGCCTCCACGTGAAGTACATGCTTATCACTTCTGCTGTCATTTCACTGGCAAACTCTAAGTAAGACTTGAATATTTATTCTTCTTTTAGTAACTCCTGATTTCATAAATGGCACTGTGCATGGAGTTTGCCCAAGCTTCTTTCTTGAATTAATGGATTCAAGGTGAAAACCAGTCAGGTTTGGATACTTTGGTTCTTAACTGAACTATGGTAACACATTTTCAAAATAGTGGTTTAAACTTTCTTGGAGGAGGTGTGCTCTGCCGTAGTATGTAACCCTGTATTTTGTCTGAACTGATGAAGGTTTGGTAAGATACAGTTTTTTTCCAAAACTTTATTAACTCTAAGTACAACATCAGAAGTGTTTTGTTTAAACTTTAAACCTTTCTAAAAGGCTTTAATTAGAAATTTAGTGATCAATGCAAAGGATAATGGGGCTGTGTTTGCTTATTAAATAGCACATTTTGGTTTTGTAGAGTGTGCTCTTGTTGTGACAAGCATCAATATGTTTCTAAGAGAGTTGATTAGCCTTTTGGCCTCTCTGCTTAATATTTTTTGTCATTCTTCTATGGAGGTTCCTGTGTGCCTCCCATCAGGATTATTGGAATTTGGAACCTTATCTGTAATTGTCTACCAATAGGGGTGACATGGTGTCTCTCCGCTGCATTAACTTTATCATTCCCTGTAAAACATTAACACAGCAAAAATCTGAGCTTGTAAATGAGAGCCATGTCTTCATCTTGATCAGAGAAACAAAATTTGTAATTCAAATGAGAGAAGTTAATGAACTTAATGCACAGGCTGGAAAAAGTGTTGTAATGTGCCAATTTGGTCTGCCTATGGATGCTTCCAAACATTCCCATTAAGGTATTGATTGTGTCCATTTAGCAAAGTGAAGGGGACAGTGAACTCCCTAATGGTTTACACATTACACCAGTGGTGTTTAGGCCCCCGAAGGAAACCTATCATGGTAAGCTGAAAATTTCCTTAAAGAAATGAATTCAGGAATGTACCTGTTAATGCTGATACGCTTCTTTAGAAGGCCAAAAGCTTTTGCAGAAAGAATAAGCAGCCTTTTGTGTTTATTAATACCTATACAGAATTGAACATTCCCAGGTTCAAATAATGGTGGATTGTCTTAGCAGTTCACATAATATAGAACGTCTCCCATCACATGAATGATTGCAGTAGTTTTATGGTAACGTTTTACCTGGAGACATGATGTTGTGATCATGATGATAGTTTGGAAATTCAGATTCTGTTCCTTGTACTTTCAGAAAGTTTTATTTCTACGCTGGTTACCAGCAGTTGTTTTGTCTGCTGCCAGTAGTTGTTGGTGATGGTGCACTAAGGATGTTCAGGCACACTTACATGCATAAAGTTTTATTAATGGGGTCTGTGGCTGATGGCATATGTCAACTTCAAAGTTATTTTAGGGGAATAAAAACACCAAACCCCAAAATAATCCATAACCAGCAAACCAAGGGGAAAAACAAGACATAGGGAGAAGGAAAGACGTGGCTGTCTGGGAAAAGAAGTGTGTCCTTAGACAAGTGTCCTCTGCAGTGCACCAGGTTTCCCCAAGCACTTTCCTTACAGTAGTATGGGCACCCGCTCAAACTCCTGAGTGGGTTTTCCTGCTTGTTCCTGCTAGCAGTGGTGAGAGCATGTGAAACAGAGGGCCTCTGGCTTTACAAATGTTAAGGCAGTGGGCAACACAGTCTAGCCTCCTGCAGTCCATGTAGGAGACTTGGTACTGTAACAGCCCCAGCTGATTTCTGGATGACTTGTGTATAGAAGAGATGTTTACGAATGAGACAGTAACAGCTACTTGGTGCCTCATGCCAAGTGATAGAGTTAAGTACTGATCCACAATTTCTTTGCAAGTTGTGAAGTGAGCCTCCTGACCACTCTTTTCTTCCTCTTGTGTTGAGGAATCTTGTCTCGGAAGATTCATGTCCCGTGAGTTGTGAATAACTGGTTTTCTTATCTTGAGAGGTTGTATATGCCAGCTTGCAATCATTTTACTGTTTCACCAAGCTGATTTAGTTTAGTCCACAGTTCTAGGTTACTGGGTGATGTATAAATGGTTGTGGACTTCGTGTTTAACAAACTGTTCTGACTGCCTGACAGCATTTTCAGTATGTAAACATGTTGTACTTGGTTTTCAGTAAGGCCAGCTTTAACACAACATGCATGAATTTCTTCTAACGCATAGGTATGTGTAAATGCAAGTCTGTAAGGGATAAGTAGTAAAAAATGTAGTGATTTTACATACAATGACTTAATTTCACTGCTAAGATTTAATGAAGAATATAAATCTGCTAAACCTCCTGGGAATCGAAGTAAATATGTCAAATTGATGGGAGCACGATGTTTTAGATGCAAATAGAGGATTTTACAAACACCCCAAAAGCTGCTTCCTGCGGTTAAGTTTTCAAACACTTTCCAGGTCTTTCAAGGTAGCCTGTGCTAAACACAGGCCTTGAGCAGCGGCACGCTGGAACGCGGAAGTCAGAGTGCTATTGATTGGAGTACGGTGGGATAAATGGTGGCTTCTGCCCCTAATGGAAGCTGATTGTTCAGGGACGTACCGGCAAGGCTGGTCAATTCTTTAGCTGTTGTTTACTGGGGAGGACAATATCAATTTTCCAGAGGGATGATTGGTGGGATGTCAAGGCTGTCACCCTTTTCTTCTCACCGCTGACAGACAGCTGAGTGACAATTACAGTGATGGGACATTGTCTGCATTGGCATATACACCAGAGGATAACTGGCAAACAAAAAAAGGCAGCAGTGCTTTAAAAAAGATATAATCAGCAGTTGTCAGGACTAGTTACATATATAATGTCTGAATAACAAGGCCAGAGTGTCCCACCTCAGACACTTACATACACTGTACTGTGTATTCCCCAGCCCACGTTGAAATTAGCCCTGGGAAAGTTATTGACTGTTGCTAGAAGTCATTGCTAATCTAATTGGGAATCTGTGTTTTTATGTAGTTCTCTGAAAAGGAGAGCTTTTCTGCAGAACTTCAGAACAGTGGAGAAATGTACCAAATGTGTAGTAGGTGTATGCCTAGCTCCTAAAGGAGTCCTGTGTTGGAATTCCCTCTGACTACTACCACGACAATTAATCAAACAGCAAACTATCAGTGTACTCTGTGTGTGTGTGTGTGTGTTAGGTATTTAACCTGACAGTCCAGGACACAGAGACTGAAATAGTTTAGTGTGAGGTGTCCCTGCTCATGGCAGGGGGTTGGAACTAGATGATCTTAAGGTCCTTTCCAACCCTAACTATTCTGTGATTCTATGATTCTATAAAAAAGCTTTTGGTCTTGAAAGCCTTATTTTACACTACATAGCTATATAAGAGGTGTACATATGTACATCTAGTGAATTAGTACAGGTCATTATGCAAAAGACTTTGTCCTGCTCCTATGAAATCCGAGGTGAAACTTTGATTTCAGTGGTGCATACCGAGTACCAGTGAGTCCAGTTGTGCACTACATTGACAGCTCTCACTTCTTGTTGCTTTGGAACCTGAGGTGAGAAAGAGGCTATAGAAAAGTGACCCAAGGAATGGCTTTCACAGATATATGTGTTAGATTTTCCAGTGCAGAACACATCTGGCTCATCTGCAGTCGTTTGTATTCTCCTCTTTGCTGCTTTTCTTGCCACTCCTCCCAGAAGCTCTAGATAGAGTGAACCTTTTCAAAGGGTCTTTTAGATGTACTCTCTCCAAACCTCAATTACTCTTTGGCAGTACGCTTATATTTATTTCAGACTTCTACCTGACATACACATCCTGCTGAGTCTTTTCTATGGTCTGTTTCTCAAGATCTCCTACAGCAAGCACAGGGGAGGGCAGAGCACTCAGCTCCCTGCATACCACTTACTCTGAAACAAGGACAGATAATGGAGGCACGGTGGTTTTAGGCACAATCATGTTCTTTACCACAGGCCTGTATCTCTGGTCCTGCTTGTAATGGATTAAGAAAAAACGTAGTAGTGGTCAGAAGTTCAACAAAATTGTGCCTCTCCAGTGACAAATGTATGAATGCACTAACAGAATGTGAATATTGCCTCTCAGACCTACATATTATCAGTGGGGAAAATGGTACAGAGAATCTTTGCAATGAGGAATTGATAGTCTCAATGCTTTTCAGGCTAAGTGGTACATTTGCATGAAACCCATTGTGGCAGTGTTTGGATAGCTTCCACACCTACTGAATTTCTAAGTGCTGGTTATTGACTGTACCTTGTACAATATACATTTTCACAGTTGTAGGCAGTATATGGCACAAAGGCCACACATACATTTGTTTTCTTCAGCTTAAGTCCTTTTTCTCTTTTTTTCCACTTTTAAACTAGAATAGAAAGGAGAAAGGAACTAATACATTAAAGCACATTAGTTACATTGAAAGATATTTTAAAAGTGGGAAAAAAGAGAAAAAGGATATACGTGCTTCTGATTCCCTTACGCAATTAGACCTCTCAACCAGCAGAATCCAAACTTCAGCAAAATGATTTTGCTCATCCTTTCAGGCATGTTTCATCCCTTGAATTCCAGGGATGATGTCAGCAGTAGGAGTTAGGAGACGCCAGCAAGCAGCACAGCTCTTCCTGTTGTACATTCTGGATCTCAGTAGAACGCTCCTAACAGGGTATATTGAGAGATGTAGTTTTCACCTTTCTGATACAATGAGTGTGTATTAAACTTAACTGAATTTGCTTCCTGCCTGGATTTTTCCTTCCTACTGTTGATACTTTAGCATTACATAATTACACTGCTGTTTGTGGAAGTTCCAGACTTCTTTTATTTTCTTGATTCTTGAATATGTAATGTTCCTGCCCACCAAGGTAAGGCATTGGTGATCTTAGAAGAATCTTCACAAGTAGAGGCCGTGATTTGAGACCTATTAGTTTCCAGGTAGAAGGAAAATTTCGTAACAGATTGCACCTTGGGAAGAATTGCCTGCTGCAGTAGAAATATAATAATGACATATGAAGTTGGCTGTCTCCCAGCTGAGTGGCATTAGAGAATTACATCAGACACTTATCTTCTCTTTTTCTGTTCTTTCTGAAACTGTATTTTCCTTGAGTGCTTTTTGGTTTGGGGCTATGCTATTTTTCAGGTTGGTGATGTGAAGACTAGGATACAGCAATGTAGGGATTTTTGGTAGTTTTATTTGAGAGAAATGGTTCTTCAGCCTGCAGAAAAAATACCAGTGGATGTGATTAATATGGAAGGTTATATTTGATGGGTCTCGTGAAAACACAAAATAACTGTGGTGATTAATTTCATTTTCTAAGCTACCAGCTAATTGATTTTGCACTGTGCTCATTAAAAATAGATACTTTGCCTTTCAGGGGGCTCTCTGGGAAACCTAAGGCAGGGCCTGACTCCTCTGGGACACCATAAACTGACCATTCCATCAGGCAGGGCGAGAGTGGTCATGGTGCTTGTCAGAGCTGGAGTATATTTACCTTGTCTCCCAGCAGATAAATATTTGCAAGGCAAATAATAAATTAGCCATTAATCAGAAGAGTGTCTGTGTTTTGATGAACCCTGAATAGAGTGGAGATGTCAGGTAATGAGACAGAGTAAACTGACATTGCAGACTGGTCCGTGCGGAGATGGCTCTTAGCAGTTTTGAAAGCTTTTGTGCTGCATTTTCGAGAGACTTGCAAGGTTACAGTAAAAAAAGACCAGAGGTATGAGGCAACGAGTGGTTACTGGTTTTCAAAATGATAGCATTGTGCAGTCTTTCACCTCAGTTAGATCTGCAGCATTGTTCTGGGGCATGCTCGTATGTGATGCAGAACAAAGATGGTTTACAGAAAAGGTACAGAATGCCCTATTATTACCAAATAATGCAAGGCATGCATTTGTTCACACTTAATGATCTCAATACATCTTCAGGTGAAAGTTCAGGTTTCTGATTGTCAGTGTTTCTTAAATATTAATTCCTGTTACATTAAATAGACTATTGCAGCATTTGCAGCATAAATAAGTGTTTTTCTCAAAACATATTGGGAGAACAGTGGGGAAATTCTACTCTGTTATTATCCAGGCAATGTTATGAAAGATTGGGCATGCTTTAATGACCATACTTGTAAACAGAACTGAAAATAATGGCAGAGTTTCGTAATTGCCATTTGTGGGTGCTTAATTTGAGCATCGTTCTAGAATTACTAAATAGTCTAGGGAAACTTTAGATGGTCAAACTACTGAAAACTGGGCAATTGGTGTCTCAAAAGGCTTAGTCCTAATGAGTTTTTCTTCATATGATGTAAATGAAGCTTATACATAATTTGGAAAGTAAAATATGTAGGGATCCTGTAAGACTTCCTGAACTGAAATAAGGCTTTGTAATATATTTCTTCTTAACTGACAGGCAAAATTGCTATCCTTACAAATCGTACATCAATTGTTTAGTCACACGGTGCAGTCTCCACACTTGACGTGCTTTTACTCTTCAGGTGTCACAAAACACAGTCTGCTTGCAACAGATTTGCACCTTTTTTCTTGAATGCCTTTTTCCTAAAATAGATTTCAGATACAGTTGCAAGTTTTTTAAGTAATCCGAACATTCAAGACCTTTCATTTTTGTCTCCACTCATTCAGCGCAGTAGAGCTTCTAGAAATGAATTTCCAGGCTCTCAAAGGAGCATCTTTGGTTTCTAAGATCAGCTGTGTTATTGTGCTTGCCTTGGCTCTTGAAATGCTTTAAATCATTAAATTTGAATTAGCACTTGTTCAGTTCATTAGCAAAACACTTTAAGAAAAAAGCAAGTTACCACGTGTGACTAGTTGCTCTCTCACAGAAGTGATAGATTTGAAGGTAAAAGATTAGTGATTAGTTGTTTGTTGCTTGTTCATTGCGCGCACAGATTACCTGATGAGACTTTGCTTAAGAAATATACCATTTTCTCTTAGCAGTCATGTAGCTGCCTTCAGAAAGATCTGCATGTTTTCCTTTATTTGCTTTGGAAAGAAACTAGGTGCTTTTCTACTGGGTTGGGTTTTCTGTGTGGCTTTTTTTATAATTATCCTCCTCAATTCTGTTAACAGCCCGAGATCATCTCTGGCTCTGGAAGACTTGTATTGTAACGTTTCCTATGTATTAGAATGCATCATTTTACTACTGCTGGAAATTCTGCTGCAGGTGAATGTCTCAGCAGGAGAAAGATTTTCTTCCTACAACTCCAATTCCCTTGAAAATTGGAAATAGAGACTTTATAAGAAAGAAATCTCTGAGCGGGAAGGGTTGCTAACCTCTGCGTATGTAGTAAAAGTAAATGGGGGGGTTAGATAGCAGAAAAACTAGGGAACAGGAATTCAATAAAAATGTTTTGCCATCCGCATCGTCTGGGGTGGCTACTGAAAGGGAGCTAAATGTTTAATAATGTACTTGCCTTGAGTCCTTTTGTCAGTTTTTGTAGGTCACAGAAGATCTTTCTCTTTTTTAATCTGCCTGTATATGGAAAAGAAAGCCCACAGAGAGAGAAATCGAGAGGAATTATTCTCAAATGTACATGTTTTCTCTTATCTCCTGTGATCACAGCAAATCTCAACAGTCATTTATAATATAATAACATACTGTTCATTTTCAGTCAGCAGTAGGATTCCTAAATTAATGGTGACCCTTCAGATTGCAATTTTCTGTAGGTTAGCCAGGTTCTTAACCGAGCCTCAGAATGAGAAGCTAGCCTTTAATACCTGTTTTCAAATACAGGATACTAGTGAGTAAAAGAAATGTGTAGGTAGAACAATGGAAGCATGACTTTGGAGTGAAATGGGGCCTTCAGTTTTTTCATGACTCTGTTTTGATAGAAAATGTATCTTTTCACAGTGTGTCATAGCTAATAAATCTGTAATTTGAGCAGAAATAGCTGAGGCCCCAGAATGTGTTTAAGCAGCTCCTCATCAGACACTGTCAGAAGACTGACCTTGAAACAGCTAACTCTGCAGATGAGTGTCCAGAAGGCTCGTGACTGGGGTCTTTAGGGCTTATTTTGTCTTTGGGAAAGATTTGAGTTCTGCCATATCTAGACAGGGAGATTAACTGTTGTTTTAACGCTGTATTATTATATGTTGATACTGAAAGAGAAACAAGTGGTGTTGATTGCATAAAGGTTTCTCAGACAGTTTCCAAGGTTGAACATCCGTGAGTGGACAAATACAGGGGGCGCAGGACCTAAGGCGTAGGCTTTGCATTGCTCCTTGACTGGCTTTAGGCACTAACAGTGTGGGGTTTCTTTCCTGCAGCTAGTTGCCTTAGACCCTAATCCGTCTGTATGCTGTAAAAAGAGAACAGCATGCTGCACCGCACAGTGTGAATCACCTACCTAGAAGGCAGAATTTGAGAGGGCTGGCCTCTAAAATGTTTAACATCTTGATTGCTTCTAACTTCTTCAGAATCTGTATCTTTTTGAAAACAGCAACTTAAGAATATATGTCACTTAAACTCTTTAACAGTTCTGGCTTTGGATTTCTGTCTCAAGAGAATGAATGGCTTTGATGACAATAGAGGGAAGTTAAGTTACAGCAACTCTTGTTCTGATTAGTACCTCCAGTTTGCAAGAATATGAAAACCTTTCCACTATTTAAATTATTACCAGAGACTCCAGTTACCTTACAAACTTCTTTAATTTTTAGCTGATTATTCTAATGCAGTTTATCGTTTGGTTGTTTTAAATGGACGTTGCTTTTCTTCTGAACTCTTCAGCTTATTTAGCCCTTACGTGTTTTAGGATTTTGTGGAAGACTGTTCGCTGGGTACCATGCCATATATTAAATAAAGGAGCTTCATAAATAGTAGCTCTTGTAATTATTTCAAATGAGGGGGTTTGTGGGGAAAAAAAAATGATCTAGTGCTTTTTTATTTTTTATTTTTAAAGTAGATGTGGTTCTCTTCTTTTGGGCCAGTTTGGTTTTGATGCTTTACATTTTGGTAGTAGTGGACCTCAGAAGTGAAAAAAGGACTTGACTTGCACGTGCAGTTTTAAAAGCATTTGAAGATAACCTCTTCTTGTGGCTTTTTTTTTTGGTTGTCATTTACTTAATCAATGACTTGGGAATGGTTTAGACACTCACTGGAATAGACGTTTCAGGCTTTTTAGTTGAATTTTGAAATCCTTCTTAAATTAACAGCAGCAGCCTTGTGCTTAGCTTTTTACAAGGCGTATACTCAGCGGAACAGTGAAGTGTATTCATATGTAGATAACATGCCTTGTGTTTGTGATTGACTTGGTTAGGTTTCTGAGAATGGCCTTTAGCTTTTCTATTGTTCAGTTGATTAGCAAAGTTTAATAGAGGTTTGTCAGAGAAGTCTGAATGCTCTTAGTCTTGTCTTTCATAGAAAGATCTTCCAGTGCTTTACAGATCAGAAATTTGTCACTAAATGGAAAAGCAAGGTTTTTGATATAATAGGATGACAACAACAGTGTGTACATTATGCAGCAAAATAGGTTTAGCTTTAGATGGTGTATTTGCAGTAAAAGTCTGTTGGAGGAAATGTTTTGCTTAGCTACGCAAAGGATACAGGAGTCCTTGCTCTCAAGATACTTTGCACTGATGTTAGTGTCTCAGGATCACTATCTTACATGTGTATCAGGTAACAAGGTAGTTTGAATTTCAGTTCCTTGATTTATTTCTGGCCCTTTTGTAATTCTCAGGCTTTGACTCTGTCACTCTTGTATTCTAATTCCATAATGGTAAAATGGAGATTATAATTTTTCCTATCTAATGAGTAGAGGAAAGGGACTAGATTAGGTCTGCATGGTGCTCTGAAATAAGGTGAGAAAGAAGAAAGCATCTCTTTCTTCTCATCTTCTGTCAGAAATTTCTCTGGCAAATAGGAGAGAATTATGATAATGAAGAATATTCTTTTATTAAATCTTGGTTATCCAAGTAGCAGGGGAACTGGGCTGATGCTAATCTCATGTGGTGTCCTCACTATTCCAGTAAAAACAATAGTATAAATGTAGACAGGTTCACTGGTATAAACTGGTTCTATCTTCTTTCCCATAGAAATGTCAGTGTGAAACATCATAAAGTCTGTTCAACCTAGCTGTGGATGTATTGCAGTTCTAGAAGCTTGGGCTCTGTACCTGCTCTTGCCATCTGTGATTTAACCTTGCTCTTTCCTTGGTGCGTATCCTTTGCTTGTAAATAAATACTCTGGTGAGTTGAATGTCTGCTGAGTTCGTTATCTTTCTTTTTACTCAGTCATGTTGTTTGTATAGTGGCACAGAATGCACCTTAGGAGGATATTACATTACCTATAAAGCTAACCTGACAAGCACACAAACATTGGAGAAAGGCAGAAGTTGAGGCTACTGTGCTTTGTGAATTAGTAAATCAAGGTCTCTGCTCTTCTCTTTAGGAGAAGAGAGGCCACCATATCTTTGGCCTGAATTTGTGAAATCATAATTCAGCAAATGAGCTTCACTTCCCAGGTTCAATGATTTTATTAGGAAATCTCCACAGCTGGTACTGCTTTCTTAGTCTGCTAAAATATTTCGGCAGTTGTTTCTACTTTGTCTTTTCATTGACTAATCTGGAAGTTTTAGTAATGTTTCAAAAGGCAGCAGAAATAGTACGGAACATGAATTCGGATGGCTTTTAAAGTCTGTGTTTGCTTTGGTTTGGGTTTTGTTTGGCTTTTTTTTCCCTGATAAGCCAGTAAGGTGTTGGTGGAATGCACGTACTGCTAATAGGGGTCCTGTATGACAAACTCGGTAGCATTTAAAAGATTCTTCTCTAATGATTAACCATAATTTCACTTTCCCAACAATGACTTTTCATAAGCCCCAGTAAGATCAGTGGAAAACATAGGTATCAATTGAGGGAGATTCTTAATCTTCTCTTGTTTTATCCCTGTTATGGCTGGCGACAAAAAAACACTCTGTCCTTTGTACCTGTCACCGTTACATGTACAAGAAGGTCAATAAAGCTTGTTAGTTGCTGATTTGCATTTTCATTGTCAAAGTTGTCTGATTACACATTTAAGTCCTGCTACTTTTAATGCTTTTAGAAATTTTAGTCTTTTAACCACCTTTGGCTTTCATACAGGAAAGTTCTTAGCTTCATCACCAGTTTTTGGTCTTTCCCCTTTACATTAAGGATGCTTAAAGTGATGAATTGACCAAAACCCCCATTCCCCTGAGCTGCTGAAGGGGGAGTAAGTAGAGGAAAATCTGGAGCAAAGTTGAGCCTGGAAGGTGTTCTAAGATCTGGTTTTATTTCTCATCATTCTACTCTGATTTGATTATTAACAAATGAAACTAACTTCCCCAAGTCTGGTCTGTTTTGCTGGTGATGGTCACCGGTGAGCAATCTCTCGCTGTCCTTATCTCAACCCATGACCCTTCTGTTCTGTTTCCTCTCCCCTGTCCGGCTGAGGAGGGGGGTGATAGAGCAGTTCCGGTGGGCACCTGTGGTCCAGCCACGGTCAACCCACCATGGAATGAGGATCTTCCACCTGTTCTAGGTAAGGGTCTGACCTGGCTGTGGGCAGTGAGGCAAGTTCTTACGTTCTCACTAGAGCTCGGCTGCAGGTTTGGAATGTCTCCTCAGGGGCACTGCACACACAGTCCTGTCTCCTGTGTGAACACTGAGCTCTGTTGGCTTAAGCTGGGTTGAGTTACTCATCTCTCCTCTGTAAACACGTTTGTTTCTCTTGCTGGTTGTGTTTGGAAAGGAATTTGTTTGTAAATTTGTGAATCTGTTTATTTGTTGAAAGACAGGACTGAGGTGGCCGTCTTTGTGAGGGACTTCTTGTGCTATCTCGTGTTATCTTCTAAATAGAGAGAGGGAAATGGATCCCAGTAATGGTAAAGCAAAAAGAAAAGAAACAATAAAAGTGGGGAGAGGACAAAAGGTTGTTTTAAATAGCTCTGTGCTTACAGAGGCTTCCTCCCATCCGCTCTGACTCCTGTTTTATTTCACTTTGTCTGAGGACAGACTTTCCCTAAAGCAGGGCAACGGTTTCTACCTGGAGGGGTCAAACGTTAGTCAAAGAAATGCTCAGCACTGTGATACCTTTTTCCACCTTTTAACTCGGCCTTATCTGACATCAGATTTAGGCTGTACGCTATGACACACGCTTTCTTGGCTGGGAGACAGCTAAAAATACAGCATTTTACACGAGGCAGTTCTGCCTGCTGACTTTACTCGTACCATAGAGCAGTTATAAAGTAGACCAAAATACATACCTCACTAGTCTGCCCTATTTTAACTTCTGTAAACTGGGTCGCTTTCTCCTTTGCTTGTAATTTGTATGAGCTCTCCACATGTGGGATGTTTCCAGAGGTTCCGAAACTCTTATTTTCCCTTGCTGTTCCTGGAGTGGTGGTTTTGAATTACCGTGTATTTTACACAAAAATAGAGATTGCCAAAAGAGTAGCAGAAGGGGAATATTTAGAAGGGGCAGGCCCTGATAGCCACAGAACTGCAATGTGCGTGGGTCAGTCTGCGCTGAACGTTACAGCTGAGGTGGGCTGTGCTGAGGAGATGGAGTTGCTCTAGCTGCAGTCCATTTGTAAGTAGATAAGGAGTACTGACAGGAACAGCGAGTTAGTGGCTCCCCTCCAATGAGAGCTATTGACTGGACATTATGTTTTGCATGAGATGGTGATGCAGTCGATAAAAGCATCAGGCCTTGTTTGGAGTAACACCACTGATTACTCTCTAATTTGCTGCCTGGAAGTGAGCCACGGACATTTCAGCCTTGTGTTTAGTGTTGATGAGATCTAAAGCGAACATTTAATCTTATGTTTACTAGCAAACCACTTGTAAAAAGGACGCAGTACCACAAAAGGGTAACTCTCTGATGGCTTTCCAGCAGTAAAGCTTTGTTTTAGCTGTAACCCAGTTCAAAGCTACTACATGATAAGGATTGTTCATTTTGTAAGATGCAGTTTAAGTCAACCTGTTAAAGCTTTGATGAGTGACTTTGTTTTTCCTTCAGGTATCTATGATGTTTACCTTGTGACTAAAACACAGTAGTAATTTGCCAAATTACACCAAAGTCTCGGTTCTTCAAAATGCTCTAGGTGGAAAGGGGCACCTCTTGGCTTTCACAGCCTCACTGCTGGAGGTCCACATGGCTACAGATTTCTGCCAATGCCAAGCAGTTTGCAGAACTAGAGCTCTCCTGCCAGCCACCTCCTCTTTGCTTTGACAGATTTCTTATGGGTAGCACTTTACAAATGCTGTTAGTTTTTAAGGTTTGTTCATGCAGGGATTTAATTTGAAGAAATACTTTCTTTCTTTTGTCTGGAAAGTGCTGGAGCATGTATGTGGTGGTATCTGTGTATGTGTGGTATCCAAACTGAGTGATTACAGTAGGAAAGAACAATACCACAGACAGAGCAAATAGAGTTCCCCAAATCATCACTGACCCTAACTGTGGTTTAAATGCTTCAGAAGAGGTCAAGTGGCATCCGTTCAGGAACCTTACCCATTTCATTACAGTTGACTGGTTTCCCTAAAGATGTTCTCCTTTAGGATTACGCGTGTGAGGAGGTGCTTTTTCCCATATCGGAATTCCTGTTGCATGAGAATGGAACAAGTTTCTACTCCTGTTCCATGGGAAAGTTGAGGTATCTGTGTACAACCTGTGAATTCTGATGAACCATGCATATTCATTAGTGCTATGGGATTTGGTGAGGCTTCTTTGTGGGTTATCTGTCTAGCACTGCTGACAATGGTGGCAGAGCTAGCACACAGGTCTTTCACTTCAGAACTGATGTATTAGAGTGAAACCAGCTTGGGGCAGTCAATTAGATGCAGTTCAGGAAAACAACATACGCAGGAAGAAGATTTGGTGCAGTAAAAAGTTTTGAAAGACAGACTTAACTGTTAGAAAAGAGGTTGTTGGAGTTTTGTCAGGAGTCCTTGAAGTTCAGGCATTCTCCGTAGGCTTTTCCTGCATGTCAGAAGAGCTGACACAAATGTTAATTAAAATAGCTCTTGCTTGCATCTTGTATTAACTGCATCCAAACAGGTCCATAAAGGTTATTGGAAGTCTTGGGTGTACTTGAATACAGGATTCAAAGCCTGGGCACAGAGTCTTGGAGCTTTATGAACTCCTATGTCATAACTATTTTGTTATGTGAAGGCAAGAAAAAATAGGGTTTTTTTAATTACCTGTATATCTCTATGTGTCTGTTTGCATAGGCCAGCATAAACCATAACCTGGCCCTTACAAAGCCCAACCAGAGATGGGACTTCTGGGAGAAAGTGCATTTAGTTTTGCCATTTACTGCAGAAGCTCATCTAAGTCTGCATCTCATCACTAATGTTCTGGTAGCTTAGTGGGTGGGTTTTATGAACTTACTTGTGTTGATGGCTAGCTCTAATTAAAAGAGGGCCTTTGTGATACACCAGAGAAGCCATGGGATGACATAGCACTGCTCTGCTGCTGGCGAGATTAAAAGCGATACTGTTCTCCGTTTTGCTGGAGGGTAATGTTTTGCTCAAAACAGAATATCCTTAAGCTAGTGTGGGGAATATTAAACTCATGCAGATATATTCAGGCTCTTAGAGCTGCTCAGTGTAATGATTTAATTAAATTAATTAAGCCAGAAAAGTACTTGAGCGCTGAATAATTTATCAAGATAGATTTAAGAGAGGAATCAAACCCGTATGTCACCCCAGGTTTTGTCTTGCACGCGGGAAGCTTCGTCCTGCTGTGATCCTCCGTAAAAATCTGGGCACTGCACAGAAGTCCTGAAAGCAGTTGAGGTGGACTTCACCTCATGGTGAAGTGTGAAGTACCGTATTACTGCTGGGTGCATGTAATCTGGCCCTGAATTTAGAGTCAGGCTTCTAGGCCAGAGCTGCTGTAATGAATGATAGGAGAGTGTGCGTGAAGAGATGTGACACGGTGCAGGGAGATGGATAGCCTGCCCAGACTGAGGGTTTTGGTGAGTAAATGATACATGAAGTCGTATTCAGAAGCCTCTGTCTGTGGTCTGGGGGACAGTAAGGGAGTGTTTGCAACACCACCTGATAAAATGCCACTGAGAATAAGCAGGGATGTCGGGTGTTTGTTAACCTTTTCAGGCCACTGCCAACATGAGGGATGTCTGAAGGACCATTGTTTTTTCTTGAGGCTCAAAACTCACAGACTAAAACGTCAGTTTAGAACGGGTGTTTGTTAACTTTTTCAGGCCACTGCCAACATGAGGGATGTCTGAAGGACCATTGTTTTTTCTTGAGACTCAAAACTCACAGACTAAAACGTCAGTTTAGATGAAGATATTTCGTCTGTGTTACTGTACTCTGCTGGTATAAGATTTTTCATTTCATCAAATGGGTCATGTTTGTGTGCTTTGCAAGAATTGATACTTATAATAAGACTTAAGTGAACAGCTAATCATCAATTACATGCATAGTTGATCAACTGTGTCTTGGTAGGGCCTACAGGAAAGAGGAGAAGAATTGAAGTACTGCAGGAAAGCATCGTATTTTTCTGATATAGATTTTTCTAATTATAGATTGCAGCTTAGTTTTCATCACAAACATTAGTGTCCTTATGCTGCTGCTGACATTTTCTGCCTTTTCTCTTTTGTGTTTCTTTATGTTTAATTATTTACCTGGGACATTGGAAGTTGTTGCCTGTGCTTTCGGGTTAAAAGTTGGTACCCTTACCAGGTTGCCATAGTGTGCTCTGGTTGGTATCCTGCTTTTCTCTGAAAACACTTCAGCTGTGTTTCACATTTCAGTTGTGCGCCTGCTTGTGTTTCAACAGATACACACTTATTGAGGGATATGCACCTGCTCGTTCATCTGAAGGCCTGGTCAGTAAATAATGATGTCTGTCAGGCAAGAAATGTATAACTGCTCAGTTATATTATTAGAGCATATGCTGCTTTTAATTTTTCACAACATTTACTTTTTGAAATACTCTTTGTAGTCACTAAAATGCACTTGCCGGTGGCATGCAGCTGCCTTCAAGGTGAAAGATAACTCTATAAAAGCACCTGTACAGGAAGTAAATATGTATACTCAATAAATTGAACGTATTGGAGATTGTTTAGGTAGGCAGAATGTAATCAGGTAAATAGGAATTTGGTCTGGATCCTGAGAATAAATGCTATGAGGTATTAAATAGTAGGAGAACTTTATCGAAAGCCCAGGGCTCCTGGAAATGCGGTGCTGCCTTGCTCCAGCCCTGAGGCGTGGATTGAATACCGCATTGTCTCTGATTCAGTCTTTATCAGAGTTCATGGGGGAAAGAAATCCCCTGTTTTTAACAAGCTTTGGATCTGTCCCTGGGAGGGAATTATGTCAGCTTTGGATCATCAAACCGCTTCCTGGTGCACCTGTGTTTTCTTTGGAGGATTTCCACTGAAACGGGGGGGGCATGGTCTTGCTCAGACCTGTGGGATCTGAGACTATCAAAGCCCAGGGGCAGGACAGCTCTAGTGGC